>NW_026915430.1:0-3800 GCF_034315485.1 Pezoporus occidentalis
GGGTCTATTGGGTCTAGAGGGGTTAGGGGTCTGTTGGGGTCTAGAGGGGTTTGGGGTCTATTGGGGTCTATAGCGGTTAGGGGTCTATTGGGGTCTAGAGGGGTTAGGGGTCTATTGGGGTCTATAGGGGTTAGGGGTCTAGAGGGGTCTATAGGGGTTAGGGGTCTATTGGGGTCTATAGGGGTTAGGGGTCTATTGGGGTCTAGAGGGGTTAGGGGTCTATTGGGGTCTATAGCGGTTAGGGGTCTATTGGGGTCTAGAGGGGTTAGGGGTCTAGAGGGGTCTATAGGGGTTAGGGGTCTATTGGGGTCTAGAGGGGTTAGGGGTCTATTGGGGTCTATAGGGGTTAGGGGTCCATTGGGGTCTATAGCGGTTAGGGGTCTATTGGGGTCTAGAGGGGTTAGGGGTCTATTGGGGTCTAGAGGGGTTAGGGTCTATTGGGGTCTAGAGGGGTGTATGTGGGTCTATTGGTGTCTATAGGGGTCTATGGGAGTCTATAGGGGTGTATAGGGCTCTGGGGGTAGTGTGTGTCTCTATGTGTCCCTATGTGGGTGTGTCTCTCTATGGTCCCTATGGGTTCTATGTCTCTATGCTCTCTATGTGTCTCTATGGGTCTCTATGTGTCTCTATGGGTCAGTGTGTGTCTCTATGTGTCTCTATGGGTCAGTGTGGGTCAGTGTGTGTCTCTATGTGTCTCTATGTGTCCCTATGTGTCTCTATGTGTCCCCATGTGTCTCTATGTGTCCCTATGTGTCCCTATGTGTCTCTATGTGTCTGTGTCTATGTGTCTATGTGTCTATGTGTCTATGTGTCCCTATGTGTCCCTATGTGTCCCTATGTGTCTCTATGTGTCTCTATGTGTCTCTATGTGTCCCTATGTGTCTCTATGTGTCCCTATGTGTCTCTATGTGTCTCTATGTGTCTCTATGTGTCTCTATGTGTCTCTATGTGTCTCTATGTGTCTCTATGGGTCAGTGTGGGTCTCTATGTGTCTCTATGTGTCTCTATGTGTCCCTATGTGTCTCTATGTGTCTCTATGTGTCCCTATGTGTCCCTATGTGTCCCTATGTGTCTCTATGTGTCTCTATGTGTCCCTATGTGTCCCTATGTGTCTCTATGTGTCTCTATGTGTCTCTATGTGTCTCTATGTGTCTCTATGTGTCCCTATGTGTCCCTATGTGTCCCTATGTGTCCCTATGTGTCCCTATGTGTCTCTATGTGTCTCTATGTGTCCCTATGTGTCCCTATGTGTCTCTATGTGTCTCTATGTGTCTCTATGTGTCTATGTGTCTCTATGTGTCCCTATGTGTCCCTATGTGTCCCTATGTGTCTCTATGTGTCCCTATGTGTCCCTATGTGTCCCTATGTGTCCCTATGTGTCCCTATGTGTCCCTATGTGTCTCTATGTGTCCCTATGTGTCTCTATGTGTCCCCATGTGTCTCTATGTGTCTCTATGTGTCCCTATGTGTCCCTATGTGTCTCTATGTGTCCCTATGTGTCCCTATGTGTCTCTATGTGTCTCTATGTGTCTCTATGTGTCTCTATGTGTCCCTATGTGTCTCTATGTGTCTCTATGTGTCCCTATGTGTCTCTATGTGTCTCTATGTGTCTCTATGTGTCTCTATGTGTCTCTATGTGTCTCTATGTGTCCCTATGTGTCCCTATGTGTCTCTATGTGTCCCTATGTGTCTCTATGTGTCCCTATGTGTCTCTATGTGTCCCTATGTGTCCCTATGTGTCTCTATGTGTCCCTATGTGTCCCTATGTGTCCCTATGTGTCCCTATGTGTCTCTATGTGTCTCTATGTGTCTCTATGTGTCCCTATGTGTCCCTATGTGTCCCTATGTGTCCCTATGTGTCTCTATGTGTCCCTATGTGTCCCTATGTGTCTCTATGTGTCTCTATGTGTCTCTATGTGTCTCTATGTGTCTCTATGTGTCTCTATGTGTCTCTATGTGTCTCTATGTGTCCCTATGTGTCCCTATGTGTCTCTATGTGTCCCTATGTGTCCCTATGTGTCTCTATGTGTCTCTATGTGTCTCTATGTGTCCCTATGTGTCTCTATGTGTCTCTATGTGTCTCTATGTGTCTCTATGTGTCCCTATGTGTCTCTATGTGTCTCTATGTGTCTCTATGTGTCTCTATGTGTCTCTATGTGTCTCTATGTGTCCCTATGTGTCCCTATGTGTCCCTATGTGTCTCTATGTGTCCCTATGTGTCTCTATGTGTCCCTATGTGTCTCTATGTGTCTCTATGTGTCCCTATGTGTCTCTATGTGTCTCTATGTGTCTCTATGTGTCTCTATGTGTCCCTATGTGTCTCTATGTGTCCCTATGTGTCTCTATGTGTCTCTATGTGTCCCTATGTGTCTCTATGTGTCTCTATGTGTCCCTATGTGTCTCTATGTGTCCCTATGTGTCTCTATGTGTCCCTATGTGTCCCTATGTGTCTCTATGTGTCCCTATGTGTCTCTATGTGTCCCTATGGGTCTCTATGTGTCCCTATGTGTCTCTATGTGTCCCTATGGGTCTCTATGTGTCTCTATGGGTCCCTATGTGTCTCTATGTGTCCCTATATGGGGGGGCTATGGGGGGCTATGGGGGGAGCTATGGGGGGCTATGGGGGGCTATGGGGGGCTATGGGGGGGTCTGGTGGGGCTATGGGGGGCTATGGGGGGCTATGGGGGGGGCTATGGGGGGGCTATGGGGCAAGGGGGGCTATGGGGCGCAATGGGGCACATGGGGGGCTATGGGGCGCGATGGGGGGCTATGGGGGGCTATGGGGGGGCTATGGGGGGGCTATGGGGGGGGGCTATGGGGGACTATGGGGGGGGGATGGGGGGAGCTATGGGGGGCGATGGGGGGCGATGGGGGGCTATGGGGGAGCTATGGGGGGCTATGGGGGAGCTATGGGGGGTCTATGGGGGGCTATGGGGGGTCTATGGGGAGCTATGGGGGGGACTGTGGGGGCAGCTATGGGGGGTATGGTGGGGATTATGGGGGGGCCATGGGGAGCTATGGAGGGGCTATGGGGGGCTATGGGGGGGCTATGGGGGGTCTATGGGGGGGCAGTGGGGGAGCTATGGGGGGGACTATGGGGGGCTATGGGGGGGACTATGGGGGGAACTGTGGGGGGGCTGTGGGGGGAGCTATGGGGGGACTATGGGGGGGCTATGGGGGCGGACTATGGGGGAGAACTATTGGGGGGCTGTGCAGGGAGCTATGGGGGGGACTATGGGGGGTCTATGGGGGGAGCTATGGGGGCGGACTATGGGGGGTCTGCAGGGTGCTATGGGGGCCTATGGGGTTCTGTAGGGGTCTATAGGGGTCTATGGGGGGAGCTATGGGGGCGGACTATGGAGGGGCTGGGGTGGGTCTATGGAGCATCCATAGGGGGTCTATGGGGTGGCAATGGGAGATCTATGGGGGGGGCTATGGGGGATCTATGGGGGTCTATGGGGGGTCTATGGGGTATCTATAGGGTGTCTATAGGGGCGGTCTCTATAGGCTCTCAGTCTCTATAGGCTCTCTCTATAGGATCTCTATAGGTCTCTATAGGCTGTCCCTATAGGCTCTCTCTATAGGTCCCTATAGGTCTCTATAGGCTCTTTCTATAGGCGCTCTCCCTATAGGCTCTCCCTAGGTCCCTACAGGCTCTCTCCCCACAGGCTCTCCCCATAGGCTCTCCCCATAGGAGCTCTCCCCACAGGCTCTCCCCACAGGCTCTCTCCCCATAGGCTCTCTCCCCATAGGCTCTCCCCATAGGCTCTGCCCATAGCTCTCTCCCCATAGCTCTCTCC
>NW_026915431.1:0-2079 GCF_034315485.1 Pezoporus occidentalis
TCTATGACGCCTCTATGACTCCTCTATGACTCCACTATGACTCCTCTATGACTCCTCTATGACTCCTCTATGACTCCTCTATGACAGTATGACTCCTCTATGACTCCTCTATGACTACTCTATGACTCCTCTATGACTCCTCTATGACAGTATGACTCCTCTATGACTCCTCTATGACTCCTCTATGACTCCTCTATGACTCCTCTATGACTCCTCTATGACTCCTCTATGACTCCTCTATGACTCTACTATGACTCCTCTATGACTCCTCTATGACTCCTCTATGACAGTATGACTCCTCTATGACTCCTCTATGACTCCTCTATGACTCCTCTATGACTCCTCTATGACTCCTCTATGACTCTTCTATGACTCCTCTATGACTCCTCTATGACTCCTCTATGACTCCTCTATGACTCCTCTATGACTCCTCTATGACTCCTCTGACTACTCTATGACTCCTATATTACAGTATGACTACTCTATGACTCCTATATGACTCCTCTATGACTCCTCTGACTCCTCTAAGACTCCTCTATGACTCCTCTATGACTCCTCTATGACTCCTCTATGACTCCTCTATGACTCCTCTATGACTCCTCTATGACAGTATGACTCCTCTATGACTCCTCTATGACTCCTCTATGACTCCTCTATGACAGTATGACTCCTCTATGACTCCTCTATGACTCCTCTATGACTCCTCTATGACTCCTCTATGACTCCTCTATGACTCCTCTATGACTCCTCTATGACTCCTCTATGACTCCTCTATGACTCTATGACTCCTCTATGACTCCTCTATGACAGTATGACTCCTCTATGACTCCTCTATGACTCCTCTATGACTCCTCTATGACTCCTCTATGACTCCTCTATGACTCCTCTCTAGTATGACTCCTCTATGACTCCTCTATGACTCCTCTATGACTCCTCTATGACTCCTCTATGACTCCTCTATGACTCCTCTATGACTCCTCTATGACTCCTCTATGACTCCTCTATGACTCCTCTATGACTCCTCTCTATGACTCCTCTATGACTCCTCTATGACTCCTCTATGACTCCTCTATGACTCCTCTATGACAGTATGACTCCTCTATGACTCTATGACTCCTCTATGACTCCTCTATGACTCCTCTATGACTCCTCTATGACTCCTCTATGACTCCTCTATGACTCCTCTATGACTCCTCTATGACTCCTCTATGACTCCTCTATGACTCCTCTATGACTCCTCTATGACTCCTCTATGACTCCTCTATGACTATGACTCCTCTATGACTCCTCTATGACTCCTCTATGACAGTAAGACTCCTCTATGACTCCTCTATGACTCCTCTATGACTCCTCTATGACTCCTCTATGACTCCTCTATGACAGTATGACTCCTCTATGACTCCTCTATGACTCCTCTATGACTCCTCTATGACTCCTCTATGACTCCTCTATGACTCCTCTATGACTCCTCTATGACTCCTCTATGACTCCTCTATGACTCCTCTATGACTCCTCTATGACTCCTCTATGACTCCTCTATGACTCCTCTATGACTCCTCTATGACTCCTCTATGACTCCTCTATGACAGTATGACTCCTCTATGACTCCTCTATGACTCCTCTATGACTCCTCTATGACTCCTCTATGACTCCTCTATGACTCCTCTATGACTCCTCTATGACTCCTCTATGACTCCTCTATGACTCCTCTATGACTCCTCTATGACTCCTCTATGACTCCTCTATGACTCCTCTATGACTCCTCTATGACTCCTCTATGACTCTCTATGACTATGACTCCTCTATGACTCCTCTATGACTCCTCTATGACTCCTCTATGACTCCTCTATGACTCCTCTATGACTCCTCTATGACTCCTCTATGACTCCTCTATGACTCCTCTATGACTCCTCTATGACTCCTCTATGACTCCTCTATGACTCCTCTATGACTCCTCTATGACTATGACTCCTCTATGACTCCTCTATGACTCCTGTATGACTCCTCTATGTATGACTCCTCTATGACTCCTCTATGACTCCTCTATGACTCCTCTATGACTCCTGAAGACTCCTCTAT
>NW_026915432.1:0-3912 GCF_034315485.1 Pezoporus occidentalis
TCCTCCTCCTTGTTTCTAGGGTTCCCTTTAGGCTATGGCTATGCAGTACTCGACGGTGATTAAAGATAAGAGTATTGTCTAGGGGGACAGTATTTAAAAGGATGAGCTCCCGCCAAAGCAGCTGGATAGACTGTGGCTGCATGGAGATGTTTTGGAAACAAGATCTATGCGGGATTATAGAGAAGTTTAGCTTCACCCTGAATCAGAAGAAAACATAAACATTTTGCAGTGTTTCCTGAACAGAACTCCAAAGATTTAGACTCTAAATATGAGAATGACCATTTCAAGACATTTCTTTTTCATCCTTGCAAACCACGTTAATGCAGTTTTAAACATTACATCTAAATAGTCAGTATCAGTTCTGTTCTGAGAGGAACAGGTCTTTTCAAAGTAGACATTTTGGCAGCATTTCCTTAAAATGCCGAATTATGTTTATGAATATGTCCAAACTTTTCCAACCCCTTGTATTTCCACATCTCCATCCCTCCCGCTAGCAAGACTTTCTGCACGGCTCCAAGTCACTTTGTCCCGGATTTTGTGAGATCTACATCTGTAAACTGAAATCAGATGTTTAGTATAGGTGGGATGTGATCCCTTAAGGGCTTTCTGAGTTAGCATCCTGGGTTCAGCTGGAGCGCGCCACCATCAGGTGGCCACTCAGTGTCGTCAATGAGCTGGAATGAGGCAGCGCCAGCCCCGGTATCTGAGCTTGTGTGAATTAATTGGCTGTGAATTAACCGTGTAGTATACATGTTTGACGGCTGTGTGGCCCGAGGGACAGCCCCCTGGCCTTCCAGCGTGTGTTGCTGGGAGTCATTGGAAGGTTGAGGGTTGGAGTGCCAGCGGCAAGGCAGGGAGCACCCTGGGGGTTTTACGTGCGAGAAGGTGGCTGGCTTGCGTTCCCAGCGCGGCAGGGAAGCCCCAAGGGGCACAGTGCGGCGGGCCCCGTCCGCGGACAAGGCATGTTGGTTTTTGGGATGCCGCAGGCAAAAGCTCGTGGCGGTGGATTGCGGGGGGCTTCGAACCCCTGACGCGCTGCACACGAGTCCCCACTGCACACGCTGAGACTCCGCAGCCGTACTAACCGCGCCACCGAGCCACCTGGTGGTGGGGGGTTAGCGGCGGGGTTTAAACCCCGACCGGGAGGAGCAATGCTTTAATGGGATTGCTAAATCAGACGAGGAAGAAGTTAGGGATGTCAGCATATAAAGGCGTATTCCTTTTGCTGATCCCGCAGGAAAACACTCGTGGCTCTTGGCATCGCGGTGAGATTCGAACCCGTGCCCCGCTGTACCAGTCCCCCCAGCACTCGCTGAGACGTCGCAGCTTTGTTGACCGCGCCACAGAGCCACCTGGTGGTGGGGGTTAGCGGCGGGGTTTAAACCCCGACCGGGAGGAGCAATGCTTTAATGGGATTGCTAAATCAGACGAGGAAGAAGTTAGGGATGTCAGCATGAGTCCCATGTGATGGTGGCGGAGCATGTAGCACTGCCAGCCATTTGCCTATACCTGCCATAAACTTCATTGCTTCCACTGACTGCACCATATTGCAGACTAGAGCAGCTCTGCATGAAGGAAGCGAGTGTGTAACAATTACCGAGTCCTAAGAAAGAATGAAGGTTTCTATCAAGACGGTGAAAGAAGGGCATTTTTAGGAGTTCGGAAGCTCGGCGAGGAGGCAAACGTGAACCCAGCCCCTTGTACTATTTTGACAGGGAAGATCTGCGTGGTTCCAGCACATAAATTGAGTAAACGTACATAGATACGTTTTATTCTTGTGACCACAAGAACAATAGAGGTTATTCTAGCTTTGTCTAACTAGAAAGGAAAAGAAAGAGATGAGTGAACAGGTATGATGTAACGTGTGATCAGAAAGCAAAGCAATGAAAAAGAGTGAAAATCTGCTGTCAATTCTGACTAAGGATTATATTCTGAGGTAAAAATCCCACTTTATGCATTCCTTGGTGGATAAGGCAGAATATTTGCTTCCTAGTAACAGACAACTAAATGGGGAGCCTTGAAGTGAACGTGCGTGAGTGGTCATGTTTTTACTGGGAGAAGGGAAGCAGTAACGGCATATTGAACTGAAGTAAGGAGGTGACTTGCTCAGCTGATTGGTGGTCTTTGTGTAGGAAAAGAAAGCATAAAAATCGTAAAAGTTGGTATTTTTTCCTATTATTTTTTTCCCGTAAATGTAGGTTTAAAATTTGTAAGTCACAAAAGAAGGAATAAATGGTTCACAGAGACTTAGAGAGAGAAGGCTAGTTGAGGAAATGATTTTGAGCTGGACAGTATAGTTAGTCTGAAAATACCATGAGATAGATCAGCTTTCAAGAGAAAAGAAATTTTCCTTGACTGAAAAATGCATGCATATGCATACAGCATGTATATCAACATTAACTATATGGCTTCTAATGTATATTTAATGGCACTGGAAGATGCATATGCATGTTAAAAAAATTCTAAATGCTGAATTCCCAGTAAAAAAAAAAAAAAAAAAAAAAAAAAAAAAGCATTGTTTATCTTTCCAAATCAGTGACTTTCTCACAGTATCTATAATTAAGATTTCTACATTCTCCCAGAAAGGTAGAGTCCCTCAAGGTTAGTATTTCAGTACATCATGAGATTCTGTCTGAACAAGTGCCATGGTGAACCAGAGGAGTCACTAGACTATGTACTATTGAAATATGTCTATGAAGGCTGATCCTTCTTGAAAATGACAGCAATATACTTTTAAACTACAAAGCTACTATTTTGTTTTGACTGAAAATTCGAACCAAACATCTGGCTATGTCCAAATGAAACTTTTGAATAAAATTTTCTCCATTAAATGTTTTGTGATTTCATTTTCTTGTCATGAATCAGAGCTAAAAGAAATGTTAAAGTTCTAGAACAATAACTGGATAAAAAAAAAAAAAAAAAGAATAAATTATCATTTAAAGAAAAAAAATCTATTCAAATTTTAGGACGTAATCAAAGACAAAACATACACCGTAAAAATACCAGCTCACGTTAATGATTCCGAAAATTCCTATCTTTTAGGGCAAGAAGGGATTGCTGCATAAGGAATGCAAGGCAAAGGTACAATGACCTTTAATTCTCTCCCCAGGATCAAATATAAATTGATCCTATGTTAATATTTCACACCACCGCAAAGGAGAGAAATGTGTTATTTTTCTGCATTCAGATACTGGAATGTCATACCATAAGACAATTTATGGCAAAGAGGTTGATCTAAGGAACCTGCATCTGATCGCGGGAACACTTACATGCAAGAAGGGCAACATCATACACACCCCTTGTAGGCCCAATCAGAACAACATTAGCTCTTGCTGCTGTGTGGTTACACCTAACTGACACAAGTAAAAGAGGAGAGAGAATTTCAGGACTCCCCAACCGCTGCCTCTCTTAACATCACTCTTACTTTTCCCCTTAAATTGTCCTTTTCCTCCTCCTTGTTTCTAGGGTTCCCTTTAGGCTATGGCTATGCAGTACTCGACGGTGATTAAAGATAAGAGTATTGTCTAGGGGGACAGTATTTAAAAGGATGAGCTCCCGCCAAAGCAGCTGGATAGACTGTGGCTGCATGGAGATGTTTTGGAAACAAGATCTATGCGGGATTATAGAGAAGTTTAGCTTCACCCTGAATCAGAAGAAAACATAAACATTTTGCAGTGTTTCCTGAACAGAACTCCAAAGATTTAGACTCTAAATATGAGAATGACCATTTCAAGACATTTCTTTTTCATCCTTGCAAACCACGTTAATGCAGTTTTAAACATTACATCTAAATAGTCAGTATCAGTTCTCTTTGTCCCGGATTTTGTGAGATCTACATCTGTAAACTGAAATCAGATGTTTAGTATAGGTGGGATGTGATCCCTTAAGGGCTTTCTGAGTTAGCATCCTGGG
>NW_026915433.1:0-4992 GCF_034315485.1 Pezoporus occidentalis
TGGGGTCCCCTATAACCCATCCTATTGGGAGCCAACAACCCCCTCATCCTCCTGGGTTCCCCTTTGGGGTCCCTTTTGGGGTCCCCTATAACCCATCCTATTAGGACCCAACACCCCCTCATCCCCCCATGTTCCCATTGGGTTCCCCTATAACCCGTCCTATTGGGACCCAACACCCCCCTCATCCTCGTGGGTTCCCCTTTGGGGTCCTCATTCTCCCTTTGGGGTCCCCTATAACCCATCCTATTAGGACCCAACACCCCCCTCATCCCCCTGTGTTTCCCTTTGTGGTCCCCATTGTCCTTATGGGGTCCCCATTGTCCCATTGGGGTCCCCTATAACCCATCCTATTGGGACTCAACCCCCCTCATCCCCCCGTGTTCCCCTTTGGGGTCCCCTATAACCCATCCTACTGGGACTCAACCCCCACCTCATCCCCCCATGTTCCCATTGGGGTCCCCTATAACCCATCCTATTGGGAGCCAACAACCCCCTCATCCTCCTGGGTTCCCCTTTGGGGTCCCCATTGGGGTCCCCTATAACCCATCCTATTGGGAGCCAACACCCCCCTCATCCTCCTGGGTTCCCCTTTGGGGTCCCCTATGACCCATCCTATTGGGAGCCAACACCCCCCTCATCCTCCTGGGTTCCCCTTTGGGGTCCCCATTGGGGTCCCCTATAACCCATCCTATTGGGAGCCAACACCTCCTCATCCTCCTGGGGTCCCCATTGGGGTCCCCTATAACCCATCCTATTGGGACCCAACACCCCCCTCATCCTCCTGGGTTCCCCTTTGGGGTCCCCATTGGGGTCCCCTATAACCCATCCTATTGGGAGCCAACACCCCCCTCATCCTCCTGGGTTCCCCTTTGGGGTCCCCATTGTCCCTTTGGGGTCCCCCCCCTCATCCCCCCTTTGGGGTCCTTATTGGGGTCCCCTATAACCCATCCTACTGGGACCCAACACCCACCTCATCCCCCCATGTTCCCATTGGGGTCCCCTATGACCCATCCTATTGGGAGCCAACACCCCCCTCATTCTCCTGGGTTCCCCCTTGGGGTCCCCATTGGGGTCCCCTATAACCCATCCTATTGGGACTCAACCCCCACCTCATCCCCCCATGTTCCCATTGGGGTCCCCTATAACCCATCCTATTGGGAGCCAACAACCCCCTCATCCCCCTGTGTTTCCCTTTGTGGTCCCCATTGTCCTTTTGGGGTCCCCCGCCTCGTCCCCCCATTGGGGTCCCCTATAACCCATCCTATTGGGAGCCAACAACCCCCTCATCCTCCTGGGTTCCCCTTTGGGTCCCCATTGGGGTCGAATATGACCCATCCCATTGGGACCCAAAGATCCCTTCATCCCCCTTTGGGGTCCCCATTGTCCCATTGGGGTCCCCTATGACCCATCCTATTGGGAGCCAACAACCCCCTCATCCTCCTGGGTTCCCCTTTGGGGTCCCCTATAACCCATCCTATTGGGATCCAACACCCCCCTCATCCTTCTGTGTTTCCCTTTGGGGTCCCCATTGGGGTCCCCTTTAACCCATCCTATTGAGACCCAACACCCCCCTCATCCCCCTGTGTTCCCCTTTGGGGTCCCCATTGGGGTCCCCTATAACCCATCCTATTGGGATCCAACACCCCTCTCATCCCCCCGTGTCCCCTTTGGGGTCCCCATTATCCCACTGGGGTCCCCTATAACCCATCCTATTGGGAGTCACGCCCCACCTCCTCCCCCCATGGTCCCATTGGGGTCCCCTATAACCCATCCTATTGGGTCCCAACACCCCCCTCATCTGTGTTCCTGTGTTCCCTTTGGGGTCCCCCCCATTGGGGTCCCCTATAACCCATCCTATTGGGTCCCAACAGGCCCCTCATCCCCCCATGTTCCCCTTTGGGGTCCCCATTGGGGTCCCCTATAACCCATCCTATTGGGATCCAACACCCCCCTCATCTCCCCATGTCCCCTTTGGGGTCCCCATTGGGGTCCCCTATAACCCATCCTATTGAGACCAATCACCCCCCTCATCTCCCTGTGTTCCCCTTTGGGGTCCCCATTGTCCCTTTGGGGTCCCCCCCTCATCCCCCCTTTGGGGTCCCCATTGGGGTCCCCTATAACCCATCCTATTGGGATCCAACACCCCCCTCATCCTCCTGTGTTTCCCTTTGGGGTCCCCATTGGGGTCCCCTATAACCCATCCTATTGAGACCAATCACCCCCCTCATCTCCCTGTGTTCCGCTTTGGGGTCCCCATTATCCCACTGGGGTCCCCTATAACCCATCCTATTGGGACCCAAAGATCCCTTCATCCCCCTTTGGGGTCCCCATTGTCCCATTGGGGTCCCCTATAACCCATCCTATTGGGTCCCAACAGCCCCCTCATCCTCCTGTGTTCCACTTTGGGGTCCCCATTGGGGTCCCCTATAACCCATCCTATTGGGACCCAACACCCCCTCATCCCCCCTTTGGGGTCCCCATTGGGGTCCCCTATAACCCATCCTATAGGGACCCAACACCCCCTCATCCCCCCCTGTCCCCTTTGGGGTCCCTATTGGGGTCCCCTATAACCCATCCTATTGAGACCCATCACCCCCCTCATCCCCCCGTGTCCCCTTTGGGGTCCCCATTGGGGTCCCCTATAACCCATCCTATTGAGACCCATCACCTCCCTCATCCCCCCGTGTCCCCTTTGGGGTCCCCATTATCCCATTGGGGCCCCCTATAACCCATCCTCTTGGGTCCCAACACATGCTCCCCTTTGAGGTCCCCATTGACGTCCCATCCCATTGGTACCCATGATCCCCCCCATCACCCCCTCGTGTTCCCCTTGGAGCCATGGATGGATGAAGAAGAGGGGGGGGGGACCCAGGACACACACATAAAACAGGGACCCCAATCCTTCTCCTTTCCCCCCCCAACCCCAATCCAGGCACTGCAATATGGTGCTGGAGAACGTGAAGGAGATGTGGACCGAGGTACCCAAGAGTGGGAAGGGGAAGAAGAAGTCGAAGCCGGTCAACAAGGACCGGTACATCTCCAAGATGTTCCTGCGCGGGGACTCGGTCATCGTGGTCCTGCGCAACCCCCTCATAGCTGGGAAATAGGGGTCAGACCCCACTGCTGTATCCTGGATGGGGTGGGAATGGGATGGGATGGGGTGGGGATGGGATGGATGAACCCCCTTGGACTGCCTGGAACCCTTTTGGGAATGGATGGAACCCCCCCCCCCCCTTAAATCGAGAGTGCAAAGCACGCACCGGGATGCACTGGATTCATTGGGATGGGATGAACCCCTCTGGATTGCTTGGGATCCCCATTGGGATGGGATGAACCCCATTGGATTCCTTGGGATCCCCATTGGGATGGGATGAACCCCCCTTGATTCATTGGGATGGGTTGAACCCCTCTGGATTGCTTGGGAGCCCCATTGGGATGGGATGAACCCCCCTGGATTCCTTGGGATCCCCATTGGGATGGGATGAACCCCCCTTGATTCCTTGGGATCCCCATTGGGATGCGATGAACCCCCCTGGATTCCTTGGGACCCCCATTGGGATGGGTTGAACCCCCCTTGATTCATTGGGATGGGTTGAACCCCTCTGGATTGCTTGGGATCCCCATTGGGATGGGATGAACAGTTTGATTCCTTGGGATCCCCATTGGGATGGGATGAACCCCTCTGGATTCCTTGGGATCCCCATTGGGATGGGTTGAACCCCTCTGGATTGCTTGGGATCCCCATTGGGATGGGATGAACGCCCCTGGATTCCTTGGGATCCCCATTGGGATGGGATGAACCCCCCTTGATTCCTTGGGATCCCCATTGGGATGGGTTGAACCCCTCTGGATTCCTTGGGATCCCCATTGGGATGCGATGAACCCCTCTGGATTCCTTGGGATCCCCATTGGGATGGGTTGAACCCCCCTTGATTCCTTGGGATCCCCATTGGGATGGGATGAACCCCTCTGGATTGCTTGGGAGCCCCATTGGGATGGGTTGAACCCCTCTGGATTCCTTGGGATCCCCATTGGGATGGGTTGAACCCCCCTTGATTCATTGGGATGGGTTGAACCCCTCTGGATTGCTTGGGATCCCCATTGGGATGGGAGGAACCCCATTGGATTGCTTGGGATCCCCATTGGGATGGGATGAACCCCATTTGATTCCTTGGGATCCCCATTGGGATGGGATGAACCCCTCTGGATTGCTTGGGATCCCCATTGGGATGGGTTGAACCCCATTGGATTGCTTGGGATCCCCATTGGGATGGGATGAACCCCCCTTGATTCCTTGGGATCCCCATTGGGATGGGATGAACCCCCCTTGATTCCTTGGGATCCCCATTGGGATGGGATGAACCCCTCTGGATTCCCTGGGATCCCCATTGGGATGGGAGGAACCCTTTGATTCCTTGGGATCCCCATTGGGATGGGATGAACCCTTTGATTCCTTGGAATCCCCATTGGGATGCGATGAACCCCTCTGGATTCCTTGGGATCCCCATTGGAATGGGTTGAACGCCCCTGGATTCCTTGGGATCCCCATTGGGATGGGATGAACCCCCCCAGATTCCATGGTACAGCCCCAGCCCTGATGGAATCCCCCATATCCCCCCCCATACTGGACCCACACTCGCGCCCCACACTCCATCCTCAGCCCATGCCAGCCCCCCCCCATCTCCCTATGGGGACCCCCAACTCTTTTGCCCCCCCCCCATGCTCTCCCATAGGGGTCCCGTCCCCCCCCCCTTTACCCGCGATGGTACTGGCGGGAGAGGTGTGTATTTCCCGCGCTGGGCGCTTGGCACCGCCCCTTCTGAGGAGTGGTCCAATCAGAGGTGGTGTCCCCGTCCTGGCCACGCCCCCCAAGGCTCACTTTGGCGCCAGCGATTCCCGCTCGAGGTGGGGGGGGATTGGAAGTCCCGGAGCTGGAGCGGCCTCGGAACGGAGCCGAACGGGAGCGGGGCCTCCATGGGACCCGGGGCACCC
>NW_026915434.1:0-4511 GCF_034315485.1 Pezoporus occidentalis
ATCCATCGTTGCTTTCACTGCTCCCTTTCATACAGGAAAAGCATTTGAATGGAATCAGTTCAGAGCCTGCTCTCTGCTGCGCAGCAACACAGTCAGCACAGAATGAACAGTGGCATCTGCTCCCACAGCAGAAGAACCAGCAGGGAAAGCTAGTGCTGGGCCTCTTCAGCACACAGGCTGCTTTGCAACGGTGTCACCATCATTGCAGTCTCTCCTCGGTTTCATACCTAAAACTCCATTTGAATCCAAATTCTCAGCTGGTCGCTCTCAGCTGCCCAGCAGCACAGTGTGTACAGCACGAACGTTTGGCCTCTGCTCCCACAGCAGAAGGGTCAGGATTGAAAGCTGATGCTGGACCTGTTCAGCACACAATCACCTTTACATTGGTGCATCCATCGTTGCTTTCACTGCTCACTTTCATACAGGAAAAGCATTTGAATGGAATCAGTGCAGAGCCTGCTCACTGCTGCGCAGCAACACAGTCAGCACAGAAAGAACAGTGGCATCTGCTCCCACAGCAGAAGAACCAGCAGGGAAAGCTGGTGCTGGGCCTCTTCAGCACACAGGCTGCTTTGCAACGGTGTCACCATCATTGCAGTCTCTCCTCGGTTTCATACCTAAAAGTCCATTTGAATCCAAATTCTCAAGTGGTCGCTTTCAGCTGCCCAGCAGCCCAGTGAGTACAGCACGAACGTTTGGCCTCTGCTCCCACAGCAGAAGAGCCAGGAGGGAAAGCTGGTGTTGGACCTGTTCAGCACACAGTCACTTTTACATCGGTGCATCCATCGTTGCTTTCACTGCTCCCTTTCATACAGGAAAAGCATTTGAATGGAATCAGTCCAGAGCCTGCTCTCTGCTGGCAGCAACACAGTCAGCACAGAAAGAACAGTGGCATCTGCTCCCACAGCAGAAGAACCAGCAGGGAAAGCTAATGCTGGGCCTCTTCAGCACACAGGCTGCTTTGCAACGGTGTCACCATCATTGCAGTCTCTCCTCGGTTTCATACCTAAAAGTCCATTTGAATCCAAATTCTCAGCTAGTTTCTAAGCTTTCAGCTGCCCAGCAGCCCAGTGAGTACAGCACGAACGTTTGGCCTCTGCTCCCACAGCAGAAGTGTCAGGATTGAAAGCTGGTGCTGGACCTGTTCAGCACACAATCACCTTTACATTGGTGCATCCATCGTTGCTTTCACTGCTCCCTTTCATACAGGAAAAGCATTTGAATGGAGTCAGTTCAGAGCCTGCTCTCTGCTGGCAGCAACACAGTCAGCACAGAATGAACAGTGGCATCTGCTCCCACAGCAGAAGAACCAGCAGGGAAAGCTAATGCTGGGCCTCTTCAGCACACAGGCTGCTTTGCAACGGTGTCACCATCATTGCAGTCTCTCCTCGGTTTCATACCTAAAAGTCCATTTGAATCCAAATTCTCAGCTGGTCGCTTTCAGCTGCCCAGCAGCACAGTGAGTACAGCACGAACGTTTGGCTTCTGCTCCCACAGCAGAAGAGCCAGGATTGAAAGCTGGTGCTGGACCTGTTCAGCACACAATCACCTTTACATTGGTGCATCCATCGTTGCTTTCACTGCTCCCTTTCATACAGGAAAAGCATTTGAATGGAATCAGTTCAGAGCCTGCTCTCTGCTGCGCAGCAACACAGCACAGAAAGAACAGTGGCATCTGCTCCCACAGCAGAAGAACCAGCAGGGAAAGCTGGTGCTGGGCCTCTTCAGCACACAGGCTGCTTTGCAACGGTGTCACCATCATTGCAGTCTCTCCTCGGTTTCATACCTAAAACTCCATTTGAATCCAAATTCTCAGCTGGTCGCTTTCAGCTGCCCAGCAGCCCAGTGAGTACAGCACGAACGTTTGGCCTCTGCTCCCACAGCAGAAGAGCCAGGAGGGAAAGCTGGTGCTGGACCTGTTCAGCACACAGTCACTTTTACATCGGTGCATCCATCGTTGCTTTCACTGCTCCCTTTCATACAGGAAAAGCATTTGAATGGAATCAGTCCAGAGCCTGCTCTCTGCTACGCAGCAACGCAGTCAGCACAGAATGAACAGTGGCATCTGCTCCCACAGCAGAAGAACCAGCAGGGAAAGCTAGTGCTGGGCCTCTTCAGC
The DNA here is from genome assembly GCF_034315485.1 of Pezoporus occidentalis. Taxonomy (NCBI): domain Eukaryota; kingdom Metazoa; phylum Chordata; class Aves; order Psittaciformes; family Psittacidae; genus Pezoporus; species Pezoporus occidentalis. Next base: position 2,120 of record NW_026915434.1, read on the forward strand.
ACACAGGCTGCTTTGCAACGGTGTCACCATCATTGCAGTCTCTCCTCGGTTTCATACCTAAAAGTCCATTTGAATCCAAATTCTCAGCTGGTCTCTTTCAGCTGCAGGCAGCACAGTGAGTACAGCACGAACGTTTGGCCTCTGCTCCCACAGCAGAAGAGCCAGGATTGAAAGCTGGTGCTGGACCTGTTCAGCACACAATCACCTTTACATTGGTGCATCCATCGTTGCTTTCACTGCTCCCTTTCATACAGGAAAAGCATTTGAATGGAATCAGTCCAGAGCCTGCTCTCTGCTGCGCAGCAACACAGTCAGCACAGAATGAACAGTGGCATCTGCTCCCACAGCAGAAGAACCAGCAGGGAAAGCTGGTGCTGGGCCTCTTCATACCTAAAACTCTATTTGAATCCAAATTCTCAGCTGGTCTCTCTCAGCTCCAGGCAGCCCAGTGAGTACAGCATGAACGTTTGGCCTCTGTTCCCACAGCAGAAGAGCCAGGAGGGAAAGCTGGTGCTGGACCTGTTCAGCACACAATCACCTTTACATTGGTGCATCCATCGTTGCTTTCACTGCTCACTTTCATACAGGAAAAGCATTTGAATGGAATCAGTCCAGAGCCTGCTCTCTGCTGCGCAGCAACACAGTCACCGCAGAATGAACCGTGGCATCTGCTCCCACAGCAGAAGAACCAGCAGGGAAAGCTAGTGCTGGGCCTCTTCAGCACACAGGCTGCTTTGCAACGGTGTCACCATCATTGCAGTCTCTCCTCGGTTTCAGACCTAAAGGTCCATTTGAATCCAAATTCTCAGCTGGTCTCTCTCAGCTGCAGGCAGCACAGTGAGTACAGCACGAACGTTTGGCCTCTGCTCCCACAGCAGAAGTGTCAGGATTGAAAGCTGGTGCTGGACCTGTTCAGCACACAATCACCTTTACATTGGTGCATCCATCGTTGCTTTCACTGCTCCCTTTCATACAGGAAAAGCATTTGAATGGAATCAGTTCAGAGCCTGCTCTCTGCTGCGCAGCAACACAGTCAGCACAGAATGAACAGTGGCATCTGCTCCCACAGCAGAAGAACCAGCAGGGAAAGCTAGTGCTGGGCCTCTTCAGCACACAGGCTGCTTTGCAACGGTGTCACCATCATTGCAGTCTCTCCTCGGTTTCATACCTAAAACTCCATTTGAATCCAAATTCTCAGCTGGTCGCCCTCAGCTGCAGGCAGCACAGTGAGTACAGCACGAACGTTTGGCCTCTGCTCCCACAGCAGAAGAGCCAGGAGGGAAAGCTGGTGCTGGACCTGTTCAGCACACAATCACCTTTACATTGGTGCATCCATCGTTGCTTTCACTGCTCCCTTTCATACAGGAAAAGCATTTGAATGGAATCAGTTCAGAGCCTGCTCTCTGCTGCGCAGCAACACAGTCAGCACAGAATGAACAGTGGCATCTGCTCCCACAGCAGAAGAACCAGCAGGGAAAGCTAGTGCTGGGCCTCTTCAGCACACAGGCTGCTTTGCAACGGTGTCACCATCATTGCAGTCTCTCCTCGGTTTCATACCTAAAAGTCCATTTGAATCCAAATTCTCAGCTGGTCTCTCTCAGCTGCAGGCAGCACAGTGAGTACAGCACGAACGTTTGGCCTCTGCTCCCACAGCAGAAGAGCCAGGAGGGAATGCTGGTGCTGGACCTGTTCAGCACAGAATCACCTTTACATTGGTGCATCCATCGTTGCTTTCACTGCTCACTTTCATACAGGAAAAGCATTTGAATGGAATCAGTCCAGAGCCTGCTCTCTGCTGCGCAGCAACACAGCACAGAATGAACAGTGGCATCTGCTCCCACAGCAGAAGAACCAGCAGGGAAAGCTGGTGCTGGGCCTCTTCAGCACACAGGCTGCTTTGCAACGGTGTCACCATCATTGCAGTCTCTCCTCGGTTTCATACCTAAAAGTCCATTTGAATCCAAATTCTCTGCTGGTCTCTCTCAGCTGCAGGCAGCACAGTGACTACAGCACGAACGTTTGGCCTCTGCTCCCACAGCAGAAGAGCCAGGAGGGAAAGCTGGTGCTGGACCTGTTCAGCACACAATCACCTTTACATTGGTGCATCCATCGTTGCTTTCACTGCTCACTTTCATACAGGAAAAGCATTTGAATGGAATCAGTTCAGAGCCTGCTCTCTGCTGCGCAGCAACACAGTCAGCGCAGAATGAACAGTGGCATCTGCTCCCACAGCAGAAGAACCAGCAGGGAAAGCTAGTGCTGGGCCTCTTCAGCACACAGGCTGCTTTGCAACGGTGTCACCATCATTGCAGTCTCTCCTCGGTTTCATACCTAAAACTCCATTTGAATCCAAATTCTCAGCTGGTCGCTTTAAGCGGCCCAATTGAAAGCT
>NW_026915435.1:0-3560 GCF_034315485.1 Pezoporus occidentalis
TCCCTCCTGGCTCATCTGCTGTGGGAGCAGAAGCCAAACGTTCGTGCTGTACTCACTGTGCTGCTGGGCAGCTGAAAGCGACCAGCTGAGAATTTGGATTCAAATGGAGTTTTAGGTATGAAACCGAGGAGAGACTGCAATGATGGTGACACCGTTGCAAAGCAGCCTGTGTGCTGAAGAGGCCCAGCACTAGCTTTCCCTGCTGGTTCTTCTGCTGTGGGAGCAGATGCCACTGTTCTTTCTGTGCTGACTGTGTTGCTGCGCAGCAGAGAGCAGGCTCTGAACTGATTCCATTCAAATGCTTTTCCTGTATGAAAGGGAGCAGTGAAAGCAACGATGGATGCACCAATGTAAAGGTGATTGTGTGCTGAACAGGTCCAGCACAAGCTTTCAATCCTGGCTCTTCTGCTGTGGGAGCAGAAGCCAAACGTTCGTGCTGTACTCACTGTGCTGCTGGGCAGCTGAGAGAGACCAGCTGAGAATTTGGATTCAAATGGAGTTTTAGGTATGAAACCGAGGAGAGACTGCAATGATGGTGACACCGTTGCAAAGCAGCCTGTGTGCTGAAGAGGCCCAGCACTAGCTTTCCCTGCTGGTTCTTCTGCTGTGGGAGCAGATGCCACTGTTCATTCTGTGCTGACAGTGTTGCTGCGCAGCAGAGAGCAGGCTCTGAACTGATTCCATTCAAATGCTTTTCCTGTATGAAAGGGAGCAGTGAAAGCAACGATGGATGCACCAATGTAAAGGTGATTGTGTGCTGAACAGGTCCAGCACAAGCTTTCAATCCTGGCTCTTCTGCTGTGGGAGCAGAAGCCAAACGTTCGTGCTGTACTCACTGTGCTGCTGGGCAGCTGAAAGAGACCAGCTGAGAATTTGGATTCAAATGGAGTTTTAGGTATGAAACCGAGGAGAGACTGCAATGATGGTGACACCGTTGCAAAGCAGCCTGTGTGCTGAAGAGGCCCAGCACTAGCTTTCCCTGCTGGTTCTTCTGCTGTGGGAGCAGATGCCACTGTTCTTTCTGTGCTGACTGTGTTGCTGCCAGCAGAGAGCAGGCTCTGAACTGATTCCATTCAAATGCTTTTCCTGTATGAAAGGGAGCAGTGAAAGCAACGATGGATGCACCAATGTAAAGGTGATTGTGTGCTGAACAGGTCCAGCACAAGCTTTCAATCCTGGCTCTTCTGCTGTGGGAGCAGAAGCCAAACGTTCGTGCTGTACTCACTGTGCTGCTGGGCAGCTGAAAGCGACCAGCTGAGAATTTGGATTCAAATGGAGTTTTAGGTATGAAACCGAGGAGAGACTGCAATGATGGTGACACCGTTGCAAAGCAGCCTGTGTGCTGAAGAGGCCCAGCACTAGCTTTCCCTGCTGGTTCTTCTGCTGTGGGAGCAGATGCCACTGTTCATTCTGTGCTGACAGTGTTGCTGCGCAGCAGAGAGCAGGCTCTGAACTGATTCCATTCAAATGCTTTTCCTGTATGAAAGGGAGCAGTGAAAGCAACGATGGATGCACCAATGTAAAGGTGATTGTGTGCTGAACAGGTCCAGCACAAGCTTTCAATCCTGGCTCTTCTGCTGTGGGAGCAGAAGCCAAACGTTCGTGCTGTACTCACTGTGCTGCTGGGCAACTGAAAGCGACCAGCTGAGAATTTGGATTCAAATGGAGTTTTAGGTATGAAACCGAGGAGAGACTGCAATGATGGTGACACCGTTGCAAAGCAGCCTGTGTGCTGAAGAGGCCCAGCACTAGCTTTCCCTGCTGGTTCTTCTGCTGTGGGAGCAGATGCCACTGTTCTGACTGTGTTGTGCGCAGCAGAGAGCAGAACTGCATTCAAATGCTTTTCCTGTATTCGATGGATGCACCAATGTAAAGGTGATTGTGTGCTGAACAGGTGTGTACTCACTGTGCTGCTGGGCAGCTGAAGAGAGACCAGCTGAGAATTTGGATTCAAATGGAGTTTTAGGTATGAAACCGAGGAGAGACTGCAATGATGGTGACACCGTTGCAAAGCAGCCTGTGTGCTGAAGAGGCCCAGCACTAGCTTTCCCTGCTGGTTCTTCTGCTGTGGGAGCAGATGCCACTGTTCATTCTGTGCTGACAGTGTTGCTGCGCAGCAGAGAGCAGGCTCTGAACTGATTCCATTCAATTGCTTTTCCTGTATGAAAGGGAGCAGTGAAAGCAACGATGGATGCACCAATGTAAAGGTGATTGTGTGCTGAACAGGTCCAGCACAAGCTTTCAATCCTGGCTCTTCTGCTGTGGGAGCAGAAGCCAAACGTTCGTGCTGTACTCACTGTGCTGCCTGCAGCTGAGAGAGACCAGCTGAGAATTTGGATTCAAATGGAGTTTTAGGTATGAAACCGAGGAGAGACTGCAATGATGGTGACACCGTTGCAAAGCAGCCTGTGTGCTGAAGAGGCCCAGCACTAGCTTTCCCTGCTGGTTCTTCTGCTGTGGGAGCAGATGCCACTGTTCATTCTGTGCTGACTGTGTTGCTGCGCAGCAGAGAGCAGGCTCTGAACTGATTCCATTCAAATGCTTTTCCTGTATGAAAGGGAGCAGTGAAAGCAACGATGGATGCACCAATGTAAAGGTGAGTGTGTGCTGAACAGGTCCAGCACAAGCTTTCAATCCTGGCTCTTCTGCTGTGGGAGCAGAAGCCAAACGTTCGTGCTGTACTCACTGTGCTGCTGGGCAACTGAAAAGAGACCAGCTGAGAATTTGGATTCAAATGGAGTTTTAGGTATGAAACCGAGGAGAGACTGCAATGATGGTGACACCGTTGCAAAGCAGCCTGTGTGCTGAAGAGGCCCAGCACTAGCTTTCCCTGCTGGTTCTTCTGCTGTGGGAGCAGATGCCACCGTTCATTCTGTGCTGACAGTGTTGCTGCGCAGCAGAGAGCAGGCTCAGAACTGATTCCATTCAAATGCTTTTCCTGTATGAAAGGGAGCAGTGAAAGCAACGATGGATGCACCAATGTAAAGGTGATTGTGTGCTGAACAGGTCCAGCACAAGCTTTCAATCCTGGCTCTTCTGCTGTGGGAGCAGAAGCCAAACGTTCGTGTTGTACTCACTGTGCTGCTGGGCAACTGAAAGCGACCAGCTGAGAATTTGGATTCAAATGGAGTTTTAGGTATGAAACCGAGGAGAGACTGCAATGATGGTGACACCGTTGCAAAGCAGCCTGTGTGCAGAAGATCCCCAGCACTAGCTTTCCCTGCTGGTTCTTCTGCTGTGGGAGCAGATGCCACTGTTCATTCTGTGCTGACAGTGTTGCTGCGCAGCAGAGAGCAGGCTCTGAACTGATTCCATTCAAATGCTTTTCCTGTATGAAAGGGAGCAGTGAAAGCAACGATGGATGCACCAATGTAAAGGTGATTGTGTGCTGAACAGGTCCAGCACAAGCTTTCCCTCCTGGCTCATCTGCTGTGGGAGCAGTGAAAGCAACGATGGATGCACCAATGTAAAGGTGATTGTGTGCTGAACAGGTCCAGCACAAGCTTTCAATCCTGGCTCTTCTGCTGTGGGAGCAGAAGCCAAACGTTCGTGCTGTACAC
>NW_026915436.1:0-6710 GCF_034315485.1 Pezoporus occidentalis
GTGCTGGGCCTCTTTCAGCACACAGGCTGCTTGCAACGGTGTCACCATCATTGCAGTCTCTCCTCGGTTTCATACCTAAAACTCCATTTGAATCCAAATTCTCAGCTGGTCGCTTTCAGTTGCCCAGCAGCACAGTGAGTACAGCACGAACGTTTGGCTTCTGCTCCCACAACAGAAGTGTCAGGATTGAAAGCTGGTGCTGGACCTGTTCAGCACACAATCACCTTTACATTGGTGCATCCATCGTTGCTTTCACTGCTCCCTTTCATACAGGAAAAGCAATTGAATGGAATCAGTTCAGAGCCTGCTCTCTGCTGCGCAGCAACACTGTCAGCACAGAATGAACAGTGGCATCTGCTCCCACAGCAGAAGAACCAGCAGGGAAAGCTAGTGCTGGGCCTCTTCAGCACACAGGCTGCTTTGCAACGGTGTCACCATCATTGCAGTCTCTCCTCGGTTTCATACCTAAAACTCCATTTGAATCCAAATTCTCAGCTGGTCGCTTTCAGTTGCCCAGCAGCACAGTGAGTACAGCACGAACGTTTGGCTTCTGCTCCCACAGCAGAAGAGCCAGGATTGAAAGCTGGTGCTGGACCTGTTCAGCACACAATCACCTTTACATTGGTGCATCCATCGTTGCTTTCACTGCTCCCTTTCATACAGGAAAAGCATTTGAATGGAATCAGTTCAGAGCCTGCTCTCTGCTGGCAGCAACACAGTCAGCACAGAAAGAACAGTGGCATCTGCTCCCACAGCAGAAGAACCATCAGGGAAAGCTTGTGCTGGACCTGTTCAGCACACAATCACCTTTACATTGGTGCATCCATCGTTGCTTTCACTGCTCCCTTTCATACAGGAAAAGCATTTGAATGGAATCAGTTCAGAGCCTGCTCTCTGCTGCGCAGCAACACAGTCAGCACAGAAAGAACAGTGGCATCTGCTCCCACAGCAGAAGAACCAGCAGGGAAAGCTAGTGCTGGGCCTCTTCAGCACACAGGCTGCTTACTGTCAGCACAGAATGAACAGTGGCATCTGCTCCCACAGCAGAAGAACCAGCAGGGAAAGCTAGTGCTGGGCCTCTTCAGCACACAGGCTGCTTTGCAACGGTGTCACCATCATTGCAGTCTCTCCTCGGTTTCATACCTAAAACTCCATTTGAATCCAAATTCTCAGCTGGTCGCTTTCAGTTGCCCAGCAGCACAGTGAGTACAGCACGAACGTTTGGCTTCTGCTCCCACAGCAGAAGAGCCAGGATTGAAAGCTTGTGCTGGACCTGTTCAGCACACAATCACCTTTACATTGGTGCATCCATCGTTGCTTTCACTGCTCCCTTTCATACAGGAAAAGCATTTGAATGGAATCAGTTCAGAGCCTGCTCTCTGCTGCGCAGCAACACTGTCAGCACAGAATGAACAGTGGCATCTGCTCCCACAGCAGAAGAACCAGCAGGGAAAGCTAGTGCTGGGCCTCTTCAGCACACAGGCTGCTTTGCAACGGTGTCACCATCATTGCAGTCTCTCCTCGGTTTCATACCTAAAACTCCATTTGAATCCAAATTCTCAGCTGGTCGCTTTCAGTTGCCCAGCAGCACAGTGAGTACAGCACGAACGTTTGGCTTCTGCTCCCACAGCAGAAGAGCCAGGATTGAAAGCTTGTGCTGGACCTGTTCAGCACACAATCACCTTTACATTGGTGCATCCATCGTTGCTTTCACTGCTCCCTTTCATACAGGAAAAGCATTTGAATGGAATCAGTTCAGAGCCTGCTCTCTGCTGCGCAGCAACACTGTCAGCACAGAATGAACAGTGGCATCTGCTCCCACAGCAGAAGAACCAGCAGGGAAAGCTAGTGCTGGGCCTCTTCAGCACACAGGCTGCTTTGCAACGGTGTCACCATCATTGCAGTCTCTCCTCGGTTTCATACCTAAAACTCCATTTGAATCCAAATTCTCAGCTGGTCGCTTTCAGTTGCCCAGCAGCACAGTGAGTACAGCACGAACGTTTGGCTTCTGCTCCCACAGCAGAAGAGCCAGGATTGAAAGCTTGTGCTGGACCTGTTCAGCACACAATCACCTTTACATTGGTGCATCCATCGTTGCTTTCACTGCTCCCTTTCATACAGGAAAAGCATTTGAATGGAATCAGTTCAGAGCCTGCTCTCTGCTGGCAGCAACACAGTCAGCACAGAAAGAACAGTGGCATCTGCTCCCACAGCAGAAGAACCAGCAGGGAAAGCTAGTGCTGGGCCTCTTCAGCACACAGGCTGCTTTGCAACGGTGTCACCATCATTGCAGTCTCTCCTCGGTTTCATACCTAAAACTCCATTTGAATCCAAATTCTCAGCTGGTCGCTTTCAGTTGCCCAGCAGCACAGTGAGTACAGCACGAACGTTTGGCTTCTGCTCCCACAGCAGAAGAGCCAGGATTGAAAGCTTGTGCTGGACCTGTTCAGCACACAATCACCTTTACATTGGTGCATCCATCGTTGCTTTCACTGCTCCCTTTCATACAGGAAAAGCATTTGAATGGAATCAGTTCAGAGCCTGCTCTCTGCTGGCAGCAACACAGTCAGCACAGAAGAACAGTGGCATCTGCTCCCACAGCAGAAGAACCAGCAGGGAAAGCTAGTGCTGGGCCTCTTCAGCACACAGGCTGCTTTGCAACGGTGTCACCATCATTGCAGTCTCTCCTCGGTTTCATACCTAAAACTCCATTTGAATCCAAATTCTCAGCTGGTCGCTTTCAGTTGCCCAGCAGCACAGTGAGTACAGCACGAACGTTTGGCTTCTGCTCCCACAGCAGAAGAGCCAGGATTGAAAGCTTGTGCTGGACCTGTTCAGCACACAATCACCTTTACATTGGTGCATCCATCGTTGCTTTCACTGCTCCCTTTCATACAGGAAAAGCATTTGAATGGAATCAGTTCAGAGCCTGCTCTCTGCTGCGCAGCAACACTGTCAGCACAGAATGAACAGTGGCATCTGCTCCCACAGCAGAAGAACCAGCAGGGAAAGCTAGTGCTGGGCCTCTTCAGCACACAGGCTGCTTTGCAACGGTGTCACCATCATTGCAGTCTCTCCTCGGTTTCATACCTAAAACTCCATTTGAATCCAAATTCTCAGCTGGTCGCTTTCAGTTGCCCAGCAGCACAGTGAGTACAGCACGAACGTTTGGCTTCTGCTCCCACAGCAGAAGAGCCAGGATTGAAAGCTTGTGCTGGACCTGTTCAGCACACAATCACCTTTACATTGGTGCATCCATCGTTGCTTTCACTGCTCCCTTTCATACAGGAAAAGCATTTGAATGGAATCAGTTCAGAGCCTGCTCTCTGCTGGCAGCAACACAGTCAGCACAGAAAGAACAGTGGCATCTGCTCCCACAGCAGAAGAACCAGCAGGGAAAGCTAGTGCTGGGCCTCTTCAGCACACAGGCTGCTTTGCAACGGTGTCACCATCATTGCAGTCTCTCCTCGGTTTCATACCTAAAACTCCATTTGAATCCAAATTCTCAGCTGGTCGCTTTCAGTTGCCCAGCAGCACAGTGAGTACAGCACGAACGTTTGGCTTCTGCTCCCACAGCAGAAGAGCCAGGATTGAAAGCTTGTGCTGGACCTGTTCAGCACACAATCACCTTTACATTGGTGCATCCATCGTTGCTTTCACTGCTCCCTTTCATACAGGAAAAGCATTTGAATGGAATCAGTTCAGAGCCTGCTCTCTGCTGCGCAGCAACACTGTCAGCACAGAATGAACAGTGGCATCTGCTCCCACAGCAGAAGAACCAGCAGGGAAAGCTAGTGCTGGGCCTCTTCAGCACACAGGCTGCTTTGCAACGGTGTCACCATCATTGCAGTCTCTCCTCGGTTTCATACCTAAAACTCCATTTGAATCCAAATTCTCAGCTGGTCGCTTTCAGTTGCCCAGCAGCACAGTGAGTACAGCACGAACGTTTGGCTTCTGCTCCCACAGCAGAAGAGCCAGGATTGAAAGCTTGTGCTGGACCTGTTCAGCACACAATCACCTTTACATTGGTGCATCCATCGTTGCTTTCACTGCTCCCTTTCATACAGGAAAAGCATTTGAATGGAATCAGTTCAGAGCCTGCTCTCTGCTGGCAGCAACACAGTCAGCACAGAAAGAACAGTGGCATCTGCTCCCACAGCAGAAGAACCAGCAGGGAAAGCTAGTGCTGGGCCTCTTCAGCACACAGGCTGCTTTGCAACGGTGTCACCATCATTGCAGTCTCTCCTCGGTTTCATACCTAAAACTCCATTTGAATCCAAATTCTCAGCTGGTCGCTTTCAGTTGCCCAGCAGCACAGTGAGTACAGCACGAACGTTTGGCTTCTGCTCCCACAGCAGAAGAGCCAGGATTGAAAGCTTGTGCTGGACCTGTTCAGCACACAATCACCTTTACATTGGTGCATCCATCGTTGCTTTCACTGCTCCCTTTCATACAGGAAAAGCATTTGAATGGAATCAGTTCAGAGCCTGCTCTCTGCTGCGCAGCAACACTGTCAGCACAGAATGAACAGTGGCATCTGCTCCCACAGCAGAAGAACCAGCAGGGAAAGCTAGTGCTGGGCCTCTTCAGCACACAGGCTGCTTTGCAACGGTGTCACCATCATTGCAGTCTCTCCTCGGTTTCATACCTAAAACTCCATTTGAATCCAAATTCTCAGCTGGTCGCTTTCAGTTGCCCAGCAGCACAGGGAGTACAGCACGAACGTTTGGCTTCTGCTCCCACAGCAGAAGAGCCAGGATTGAAAGCTTGTGCTGGACCTGTTCAGCACACAATCACCTTTACATTGGTGCATCCATCGTTGCTTTCACTGCTCCCTTTCATACAGGAAAAGCATTTGAATGGAATCAGTTCAGAGCCTGCTCTCTGCTGGCAGCAACACAGTCAGCACAGAAAGAACAGTGGCATCTGCTCCCACAGCAGAAGAACCAGCAGGGAAAGCTAGTGCTGGGCCTCTTCAGCACACAGGCTGCTTTGCAACGGTGTCACCATCATTGCAGTCTCTCCTCGGTTTCATACCTAAAACTCCATTTGAATCCAAATTCTCAGCTGGTCGCTTTCAGCTGCCCAGCAGCACAGTGAGTACAGCACGAACGTTTGGCTTCTGCTCCCACAGCAGATGAGCCAGGAGGGAAAGCTTGTGCTGGACCTGTTCAGCACACAATCACCTTTACATTGGTGCATCCATCGTTGCTTTCACTGCTCCCTTTCATACAGGAAAAGCATTTGAATGGAATCAGTTCAGAGCCTGCTCTCTGCTGCGCAGCAACACTGTCAGCACAGAATGAACAGTGGCATCTGCTCCCACAGCAGAAGAACCAGCAGGGAAAGCTAGTGCTGGGCCTCTTCAGCACACAGGCTGCTTTGCAACGGTGTCACCATCATTGCAGTCTCTCCTCGGTTTCATACCTAAAACTCCATTTGAATCCAAATTCTCAGCTGGTCGCTTTCAGTTGCCCAGCAGCACAGTGAGTACAGCACGAACGTTTGGCTTCTGCTCCCACAGCAGAAGAGCCAGGATTGAAAGCTTGTGCTGGACCTGTTCAGCACACAATCACCTTTACATTGGTGCATCCATCGTTGCTTTCACTGCTCCCTTTCATACAGGAAAAGCATTTGAATGGAATCAGTTCAGAGCCTGCTCTCTGCTGCGCAGCAACACTGTCAGCACAGAATGAACAGTGGCATCTGCTCCCACAGCAGAAGAACCAGCAGGGAAAGCTAGTGCTGGGCCTCTTCAGCACACAGGCTGCTTTGCAACGGTGTCACCATCATTGCAGTCTCTCCTCGGTTTCATACCTAAAACTCCATTTGAATCCAAATTCTCAGCTGGTCGCTTTCAGTTGCCCAGCAGCACAGTGAGTACAGCACGAACGTTTGGCTTCTCCTCCCACAACAGAAGTGTCAGGATTGAAAGCTTGTGCTGGACCTGTTCAGCACACAATCACCTTTACATTGGTGCATCCATCGTTGCTTTCACTGCTCCCTTTCATACAGGAAAAGCATTTGAATGGAATCAGTTCAGAGCCTGCTCTCTGCTGGCAGCAACACAGTCAGCACAGAAAGAACAGTGGCATCTGCTCCCACAGCAGAAGAACCAGCAGGGAAAGCTAGTGCTGGGCCTCTTCAGCACACAGGCTGCTTTGCAACGGTGTCACCATCATTGCAGTCTCTCCTCGGTTTCATACCTAAAACTCCATTTGAATCCAAATTCTCAGCTGGTCGCTTTCAGTTGCCCAGCAGCACAGTGAGTACAGCACGAACGTTTGGCTTCTGCTCCCACAGCAGAAGAGCCAGGATTGAAAGCTTGTGCTGGACCTGTTCAGCACACAATCACCTTTACATTGGTGCATCCATCGTTGCTTTCACTGCTCCCTTTCATACAGGAAAAGCATTTGAATGGAATCAGTTCAGAGCCTGCTCTCTGCTGGCAGCAACACAGTCAGCACAGAAAGAACAGTGGCATCTGCTCCCACAGCAGAAGAACCAGCAGGGAAAGCTAGTGCTGGGCCTCTTCAGCACACAGGCTGCTTTGCAACGGTGTCACCATCATTGCAGTCTCTCCTCGGTTTCATACCTAAAACTCCATTTGAATCCAAATTCTCAGCTGGTCGCTTTCAGCTGCCCAGCAGCACAGTGAGTACAGCACGAACGTTTGGCTTCTGCTCCCACAGCAGATGAGCCAGGAGGGA
>NW_026915437.1:0-4692 GCF_034315485.1 Pezoporus occidentalis
GCTAAAGGGATTGAGAAAAATGCATTGGCAATATCAATCGTGGCATACCATTTGGCTGCCTTTGACTCTAGTTCATACTGAAGTTCTAGCATGTCCGGTACGGCAGCACTCAATGGTGGTGTGACTTCATTCAGGCCACGATAGTCTACTGTTAGTCTCCATTCTCCATTAGACTTTCGCACTGGCCATATGGGGCTATTGAAGGGTGAGCGGGTCCTGCTGATCACCCCCTGACTCTCCAGTCTACGGATCAGCTGATGGATGGGAATCAGGGAGTCTCGGTTGGTGCGATATTGCCGCCGGTGCACTGTTGTGGTCGCAATTGGCACTTGTTGTTCTTCGACTTTCAGCAACCCCACAGCAGAGGGATCTTCTGAGAGACCAGGCAAGGTGGACAGCTGCTCAATTTCCTCAGTCTCCAAAGCAGCAATACCAAAAGCCCACCGGTACCCTTTTGGGTCTTTGAAGTACCCTCTCTTGAGGTAGTCTATGCCGAGGATGCGTGGAGCCTCTGGACCAGTCACAATAGGGTGCTTTTGCCATTCCCTCCCAGTCAGGCTGATTTCAGCCTCCAGCACAGTCAACTCTTGGGATCCTCCTGTTACTCCAGAAATATAGATGGGTTCCACCCCTTGACAGCTTGATGGCATCAGGGTACACTGTGCACCGGTATCTACTAGAGCCTTATACTTCTGTGGGACTGATGTGCCAGGCCATCTGATCCACACAGTCCAGTAAATCCGATTGTCCCCTACCTCCACCTGGCCACTACTACCCACACACCCTGCCACTCATGGCTGTCCAGCCTCAGGGAAAATCTCTCGGTCCTCCTACATCGTCGTTTGACCCCAGACAAGACCCAAACCTGAATCTGCTTAACTCTTGAAATCAGTAGTGGGTAAAACACACTCTGTATGCGTGTTAGCATGGTGATTCCCATCACCATCAGCAAACAAGTCTCAACAGCATTAAAAGGCCATTCAAAAAATTCAAAACTCTCAAATGTAAATGGTCTGGGGGGACGACTAGGAGGGTAAAAGGATGTCTCCTTCCCAGGTTGAGCACCTGAGAAGGAGAAAAAAGATGTGTAATTGCTAAGCACCTCCATCATATACCTCCCAAAGTATAAAGGTGGTGACCACACTGGGAACATAAGCCAGATCAGTTTCATGATCAATGATTCTATTGTATTACAAGTCATTACCATAAAGTACAATGGGATAAAAACCTTAGCCCAAGCCCCACACTTGAAAAACACTAATACAGCAAATACCGGATGGACGTAAGATATCATATACTGAAACTGTGAGATCAAGAGGAACAACCTTGAGAGCCAATAAATCAGCATTGTGACGAGTGACTATCAATCCAGTCAGATCTGTTCTTATCTCAACCCTTCGTGCCCCACGTTGGGCGCCAAAAAGAACTGTCGTGGTTTAAACCCAGTCAGGTAGCTTGTTCACTCACTCCCAGTGAGTGGTGCCGAGCTGACAACAATCGAGGTCCGTGTCCGTCTCCCCCCCCCCTGCCTCCCCGCACCGGGGCTCTCCCCTTCCCCGCTCCCGGAGGAACGGGGAGGAGGATCGAGAGAGTGCAACTCCTACGGGTTGAGACAAAAACAGTCCAGCAACAAATCACCACCGCTACTATCAGCTACAACAATGATAAGGGAAAATAACAAGGGAAGAGAATACGATACCACCGGCCAAGAGAAACGAGCTCCACCCGGAAGCCCCTGTCCTTCCGGGTAACTCCCTTACCCCTCACCCCGGGCATGACGTGCTGTGGTATGGAATACCTCCCCGGCTAGCCCGGGAGGCGCCCCGTCTCTGCTTCCTCACAGCCTCTCCTCGTCCCTGGCAGAGCATGAGCATCACAGAGTACTTGGTCAGGGTAAACATCACTTAGCAACAACCGAGAACATCGGCTTCACCAACACTGTTCTCAAACTGGAAGTCAAAACACAGAACATCGGCTTCACCACTGTTTTGGGTTCTCACTAGGTGCCACCCATAGGAGAAGCAGGACAAGGTGGTTTTTTGTTTTGGGTCTGTGGGTTTTTACCCATAGGAGAAGCAGGACAAGGCCTGTTTTGGGGGTTCTTTTGGTTGTTTTGCCCTGTTTTTGTCTTGTTTTCGGTCTGTTTCGGGGCTCTGACCCTGTATCTCATATGAGAAGCAGGACGAAATTGTTTTGGGGTGGTTTTGGGGTGTTTTTGTCCTGTTTTGGGGCTGTTTTGGGGTTTTGACCCTGTATCCCAAAGGAGAAGCAGGACAAGATGGTTTGGGGCTAGTTTTTGGAGTGGTTTTGGGCTGTTTTTGTCATGTTTTTTGGCTCTGACCCTGTGTCCCCTACGAGAAGCAGGACAGGGTGGTTTTGGGGTCATTTGGTTGTGCTTTGTGGGTGGTTTGGGGGTGTTTTTCTCCTGTTTTTGGGCTGTTTTGGGGCTGGTTTTGGTCTCTGACCTGTGTCCCATAGGAGAAGGAGGACAAGGTGATTTTTGGGGTGGTTTTGGCCTCTTTTGGGGGTTGTTTTGGCCTGGTTTTAGCCTGTTTTTGTCTTGTTTTGAGGCTGTTTTGGGGCTTTGACCCTGAATGCCATAAGAGAAGCTGGAGAAGGTGGTTTTGTTTTTTTTTTGTTTTTTTTTTCGGGGCTTTTTTGGGTGTTTTGAGTTGTTTTTTTGTTGTTTTTTCCCTGTTTTGGGGCTGTTTTGGGGCTCTGACCCTGTATGCCACAGGAGAAGCAGGACAATGTGACCTTGGGGTGGTTTTTGGGGTGTTTTGGGTTGTTTTTGTCCTGTTTTGGGTCTGTTTTGGGGTATTGACCCTGTATCCCATAGGAGAAGCAGGACAAGGTGGTTTTGGGGTGGTTTTAGGATGGTTTGGGGGTGGTTTTGAATGGATTTGGGTTGGTTTTGTCCTTTTTCAGGGCTGTTTTGCACTTCTGACCCTGTGTCCCATAGGAGAAGCAGGACAAGGTGGCCTTGGGGTGGTTTTTGGGGGTGTTTTGGGTCTGTTTTGGTGGCTTTTGACAGTTTTTAGCCTGTTTTGGGGCTGTTTGGGGGCTCTGACCCTGTATTCCATAGGAGAAGGAAGAGTAGGTGGTTTTGGGATGGTTTTTGGGGTGTTTTGTGTTTTTGTTCTCCTGTTTTGGGTCTGTTTTGGGGCTCAGACCATGTATCCCACAGGAGAAGCAGCAGAAGAAGGTGGGTTTGATGTGATTTTGTCCTGTTTTTGGGGTGTTTTGGGGCTGTGAAACTCTATCCCCTAGGAGAAGCAGGACAAGGTGGTTTTGGCTGTTTTGGGGCTGGTTTTGGGGTCTTTTGGGTTGTTTTAGGCCTGTTTTGGGACTGTTTTTGGGCTCTGACCCTGTATCCCATAGCAGAAGCAGGATAAGGTGGTTTTGGGGTGGTTTTGTCCTGTTTTGGGGGTGTTTTGGTGCTCTGACCCTGTATCCCACAGGAGAAGCAGGACAGTGTGACCTTGGGGTGGTTTTTGGGGTGTTTTGGGTTGGTTTTGTCCTGTTTTGGGTCTGTTTTGGGGGTCTGACCCTGTATCCCACAGGAGAAGCAGGACAAGCTGATTTTGGGATGGTTTTGGCCTGTTTTGGGGTTTGCTTTGTGTGATTTGGGCTGGTTTTCGCCTAGTTTTGGCCTGTTTTGGGGACTGTTTTGTGTCTGTTTTGGGGCTCTGACCCTGTATCCCATAGCAAAAGCAGGACAAGGTGGTTTTGGGCTGTGTTTTGGGGTGTTTTGGGTTGGTTTTGGCTTGTTTTGGTGCTGTTTTGAGGTTCTGACCCTGTATCTCATAGGAGAAACAGGACAAGGTGGTTTTGGGGTGGTTTTAGGATGGTTTGGGGGTGGTTTTGGGTTGGTTTTGTCCTTTTTCAGGGCTGTTTTGCAGTTCTGACCCTGTGTCCCATAGGAGAAGCAGGACAAGGTTTTTATGGGGTTATTTTGTAGTGTTTTTGGGGTGTTTTGGTGCTCTGACCCTGTATCCCACAGGAAAAGCAGGATGCAAGCCGTTTCTCATTGTCAGATGCACAGATTTCTGGGGTTGTTTTCTACATGAAATATAGAATCACTGTTATCTTTAAGCACTTTAGTCATGTTTTAAAGTATAAAAGCTATTAGACCCCAAAATTTATAGTTCTCTGTGTGCTTCAGAGAAGTACACATAGCTATTATAAATAAAATGCATGCATAAATACAAAATGACACAATTTGGCCACTTAGTCTACTAAATTTGTGCACTCATTTTCATGGCTGTCATTGAAGATGTTACTGGGATGAATAGGACATGCCAGTAGGGGAAATCAAATCAACCTGTGCTGAATTAGTACTGATTCACCTTACAACTAGACTACTGCTTCCTTGTATTGCTTCATGTTATTGTTTCAGTCACTGGAGATAGATGTGAGTCACAACCTAAGCACAGACAGCGCCAAGTACTTCAACCAAAGGGACATGAGGTGTTTCAGGAGAGGAAGGCTGATGTTGAATGGGAAAGTCACATTAACATTATGTGGAGAAAGAAGAAATCCACAAACACCTGAAGTACAGATTCCATTTGGTAGGATAGCTGCACTCACCGATCAAAATTCCAAGTTTCACATATGAGTGGCAAAAGTTTCATATTAGGTGACAGAAACTAATCAATAATTTAAGCATGTACTTATCTTTTAAGATGCTGA
>NW_026915438.1:0-10854 GCF_034315485.1 Pezoporus occidentalis
ACCAGCGGGAAAGCTAGTGCTGGGCCTCTTCAGCACACAGGCTGCTTTGCAACGGTGTCACCATCATTGCAGTCTCTCCTCGGTTTCATACCTAAAACTCCATTTGAATCCAAATTCTCAGCTGGTCGCTTTCAGTTGCCCAGCAGCACAGTGAGTACAGCACGAACGTTTGGCTTCTGCTCCCACAGCAGAAGAGCCAGGATTGAAAGCTGGTGCTGGACCTGTTCAGCACACAATCACCTTTACATTGGTGCATCCATCGTTGCTTTCACTGCTCCCTTTCATACAGGAAAAGCATTTGAATGGAATCAGTTCAGAGCCTGCTCTCTGCTGCGCAGCAACACAGTCAGCACAGAATGAACAGTGGCATCTGCTCCCACAGCAGAAGAACCAGCAGGGAAAGCTAGTGCTGGGCCTCTTCAGCACACAGGCTGCTTTGCAACGGTGTCACCATCATTGCAGTCTCTCCTCGGTTTCATACCTAAAACTCCATTTGAATCCCAGGAAAAGCAATTGAATGGAATCAGTTCAGAGCCTGCTCTCTGCTGCGCAGCAACACTGTCAGCACAGAATGAACAGTGGCATCTGCTCCCACAGCAGAAGAACCAGCAGGGAAAGCTAGTGCTGGGCCTCTTCAGCACACAGGCTGCTTTGCAACGGTGTCACCATCATTGCAGTCTCTCCTCGGTTTCATACCTAAAACTCCATTTGAATCCAAATTCTCAGCTGGTCGCTTTCAGTTGCCCAGCAGCACAGTGAGTACAGCACGAACGTTTGGCTTCTGCTCCCACAGCAGAAGAGCCAGGATTGAAAGCTTGTGCTGGACCTGTTCAGCACACAATCACCTTTACATTGGTGCATCCATCGTTGCTTTCACTGCTCCCTTTCATACAGGAAAAGCATTTGAATGGAATCAGTTCAGAGCCTGCTCTCTGCTGGCAGCAACACTGTCAGCACAGAATGAACAGTGGCATCTGCTCCCACAGCAGAAGAACCAGCAGGGAAAGCTAGTGCTGGGCCTCTTCAGCACACAGGCTGCTTTGCAACGGTGTCACCATCATTGCAGTCTCTCCTCGGTTTCATACCTAAAACTCCATTTGAATCCAAATTCTCAGCTGGTCGCTTTCAGTTGCCCAGCAGCACAGTGAGTACAGCACGAACGTTTGGCTTCTGCTCCCACAGCAGAAGAGCCAGGATTGAAAGCTTGTGCTGGACCTGTTCAGCACACAATCACCTTTACATTGGTGCATCCATCGTTGCTTTCACTGCTCCCTTTCATACAGGAAAAGCATTTGAATGGAATCAGTTCAGAGCCTGCTCTCTGCTGCGCAGCAACACTGTCAGCACAGAATGAACAGTGGCATCTGCTCCCACAGCAGAAGAACCAGCAGGGAAAGCTAGTGCTGGGCCTCTTCAGCACACAGGCTGCTTTGCAACGGTGTCACCATCATTGCAGTCTCTCCTCGGTTTCATACCTAAAACTCCATTTGAATCCAAATTCTCAGCTGGTCGCTTTCAGTTGCCCAGCAGCACAGTGAGTACAGCACGAACGTTTGGCTTCTGCTCCCACAGCAGAAGAGCCAGGATTGAAAGCTTGTGCTGGACCTGTTCAGCACACAATCACCTTTACATTGGTGCATCCATCGTTGCTTTCACTGCTCCCTTTCATACAGGAAAAGCATTTGAATGGAATCAGTTCAGAGCCTGCTCTCTGCTGGCAGCAACACTGTCAGCACAGAATGAACAGTGGCATCTGCTCCCACAGCAGAAGAACCAGCAGGGAAAGCTAGTGCTGGGCCTCTTCAGCACACAGGCTGCTTTGCAACGGTGTCACCATCATTGCAGTCTCTCCTCGGTTTCATACCTAAAACTCCATTTGAATCCAAATTCTCAGCTGGTCGCTTTCAGTTGCCCAGCAGCACAGTGAGTACAGCACGAACGTTTGGCTTCTGCTCCCACAGCAGAAGAGCCAGGATTGAAAGCTTGTGCTGGACCTGTTCAGCACACAATCACCTTTACATTGGTGCATCCATCGTTGCTTTCACTGCTCCCTTTCATACAGGAAAAGCATTTGAATGGAATCAGTTCAGAGCCTGCTCTCTGCTGCGCAGCAACACTGTCAGCACAGAATGAACAGTGGCATCTGCTCCCACAGCAGAAGAACCAGCAGGGAAAGCTAGTGCTGGGCCTCTTCAGCACACAGGCTGCTTTGCAACGGTGTCACCATCATTGCAGTCTCTCCTCGGTTTCATACCTAAAACTCCATTTGAATCCAAATTCTCAGCTGGTCGCTTTCAGTTGCCCAGCAGCACAGTGAGTACAGCACGAACGTTTGGCTTCTGCTCCCACAGCAGAAGAGCCAGGATTGAAAGCTTGTGCTGGACCTGTTCAGCACACAATCACCTTTACATTGGTGCATCCATCGTTGCTTTCACTGCTCCCTTTCATACAGGAAAAGCATTTGAATGGAATCAGTTCAGAGCCTGCTCTCTGCTGCGCAGCAACACTGTCAGCACAGAATGAACAGTGGCATCTGCTCCCACAGCAGAAGAACCAGCAGGGAAAGCTAGTGCTGGGCCTCTTCAGCACACAGGCTGCTTTGCAACGGTGTCACCATCATTGCAGTCTCTCCTCGGTTTCATACCTAAAACTCCATTTGAATCCAAATTCTCAGCTGGTCGCTTTCAGTTGCCCAGCAGCACAGTGAGTACAGCACGAACGTTTGGCTTCTGCTCCCACAGCAGAAGAGCCAGGATTGAAAGCTTGTGCTGGACCTGTTCAGCACACAATCACCTTTACATTGGTGCATCCATCGTTGCTTTCACTGCTCCCTTTCATACAGGAAAAGCATTTGAATGGAATCAGTTCAGAGCCTGCTCTCTGCTGGCAGCAACACAGTCAGCACAGAAAGAACAGTGGCATCTGCTCCCACAGCAGAAGAACCAGCAGGGAAAGCTAGTGCTGGGCCTCTTCAGCACACAGGCTGCTTTGCAACGGTGTCACCATCATTGCAGTCTCTCCTCGGTTTCATACCTAAAACTCCATTTGAATCCAAATTCTCAGCTGGTCGCTTTCAGTTGCCCAGCAGCACAGTGAGTACAGCACGAACGTTTGGCTTCTGCTCCCACAGCAGAAGAGCCAGGATTGAAAGCTTGTGCTGGACCTGTTCAGCACACAATCACCTTTACATTGGTGCATCCATCGTTGCTTTCACTGCTCCCTTTCATACAGGAAAAGCATTTGAATGGAATCAGTTCAGAGCCTGCTCTCTGCTGGCAGCAACACAGTCAGCACAGAAAGAACAGTGGCATCTGCTCCCACAGCAGAAGAACCAGCAGGGAAAGCTAGTGCTGGGCCTCTTCAGCACACAGGCTGCTTTGCAACGGTGTCACCATCATTGCAGTCTCTCCTCGGTTTCATACCTAAAACTCCATTTGAATCCAAATTCTCAGCTGGTCGCTTTCAGTTGCCCAGCAGCACAGTGAGTACAGCACGAACGTTTGGCTTCTGCTCCCACAGCAGAAGAGCCAGGATTGAAAGCTTGTGCTGGACCTGTTCAGCACACAATCACCTTTACATTGGTGCATCCATCGTTGCTTTCACTGCTCCCTTTCATACAGGAAAAGCATTTGAATGGAATCAGTTCAGAGCCTGCTCTCTGCTGCGCAGCAACACTGTCAGCACAGAATGAACAGTGGCATCTGCTCCCACAGCAGAAGAACCAGCAGGGAAAGCTAGTGCTGGGCCTCTTCAGCACACAGGCTGCTTTGCAACGGTGTCACCATCATTGCAGTCTCTCCTCGGTTTCATACCTAAAACTCCATTTGAATCCAAATTCTCAGCTGGTCGCTTTCAGTTGCCCAGCAGCACAGTGAGTACAGCACGAACGTTTGGCTTCTGCTCCCACAGCAGAAGAGCCAGGATTGAAAGCTTGTGCTGGACCTGTTCAGCACACAATCACCTTTACATTGGTGCATCCATCGTTGCTTTCACTGCTCCCTTTCATACAGGAAAAGCATTTGAATGGAATCAGTTCAGAGCCTGCTCTCTGCTGGCAGCAACACAGTCAGCACAGAATGAACAGTGGCATCTGCTCCCACAGCAGAAGAACCAGCAGGGAAAGCTAGTGCTGGGCCTCTTCAGCACACAGGCTGCTTTGCAACGGTGTCACCATCATTGCAGTCTCTCCTCGGTTTCATACCTAAAACTCCATTTGAATCCAAATTCTCAGCTGGTCGCTTTCAGTTGCCCAGCAGCACAGTGAGTACAGCACGAACGTTTGGCTTCTGCTCCCACAGCAGAAGAGCCAGGATTGAAAGCTTGTGCTGGACCTGTTCAGCACACAATCACCTTTACATTGGTGCATCCATCGTTGCTTTCACTGCTCCCTTTCATACAGGAAAAGCATTTGAATGGAATCAGTTCAGAGCCTGCTCTCTGCTGGCAGCAACACAGTCAGCACAGAATGAACAGTGGCATCTGCTCCCACAGCAGAAGAACCAGCAGGGAAAGCTAGTGCTGGGCCTCTTCAGCACACAGGCTGCTTTGCAACGGTGTCACCATCATTGCAGTCTCTCCTCGGTTTCATACCTAAAACTCCATTTGAATCCAAATTCTCAGCTGGTCGCTTTCAGTTGCCCAGCAGCACAGTGAGTACAGCACGAACGTTTGGCTTCTGCTCCCACAGCAGAAGAGCCAGGATTGAAAGCTTGTGCTGGACCTGTTCAGCACACAATCACCTTTACATTGGTGCATCCATCGTTGCTTTCACTGCTCCCTTTCATACAGGAAAAGCATTTGAATGGAATCAGTTCAGAGCCTGCTCTCTGCTGCGCAGCAACACAGTCAGCACAGAATGAACAGTGGCATCTGCTCCCACAGCAGAAGAACCAGCAGGGAAAGCTAGTGCTGGGCCTCTTCAGCACACAGGCTGCTTTGCAACGGTGTCACCATCATTGCAGTCTCTCCTCGGTTTCATACCTAAAACTCCATTTGAATCCAAATTCTCAGCTGGTCGCTTTCAGTTGCCCAGCAGCACAGTGAGTACAGCACGAACGTTTGGCTTCTGCTCCCACAGCAGAAGAGCCAGGATTGAAAGCTTGTGCTGGACCTGTTCAGCACACAATCACCTTTACATTGGTGCATCCATCGTTGCTTTCACTGCTCCCTTTCATACAGGAAAAGCATTTGAATGGAATCAGTTCAGAGCCTGCTCTCTGCTGCGCAGCAACACTGTCAGCACAGAATGAACAGTGGCATCTGCTCCCACAGCAGAAGAACCAGCAGGGAAAGCTAGTGCTGGGCCTCTTCAGCACACAGGCTGCTTTGCAACGGTGTCACCATCATTGCAGTCTCTCCTCGGTTTCATACCTAAAACTCCATTTGAATCCAAATTCTCAGCTGGTCGCTTTCAGTTGCCCAGCAGCACAGTGAGTACAGCACGAACGTTTGGCTTCTGCTCCCACAGCAGAAGAGCCAGGATTGAAAGCTTGTGCTGGACCTGTTCAGCACACAATCACCTTTACATTGGTGCATCCATCGTTGCTTTCACTGCTCCCTTTCATACAGGAAAAGCATTTGAATGGAATCAGTTCAGAGCCTGCTCTCTGCTGCGCAGCAACACTGTCAGCACAGAATGAACAGTGGCATCTGCTCCCACAGCAGAAGAACCAGCAGGGAAAGCTAGTGCTGGGCCTCTTCAGCACACAGGCTGCTTTGCAACGGTGTCACCATCATTGCAGTCTCTCCTCGGTTTCATACCTAAAACTCCATTTGAATCCAAATTCTCAGCTGGTCGCTTTCAGTTGCCCAGCAGCACAGTGAGTACAGCACGAACGTTTGGCTTCTGCTCCCACAGCAGAAGAGCCAGGATTGAAAGCTTGTGCTGGACCTGTTCAGCACACAATCACCTTTACATTGGTGCATCCATCGTTGCTTTCACTGCTCCCTTTCATACAGGAAAAGCATTTGAATGGAATCAGTTCAGAGCCTGCTCTCTGCTGGCAGCAACACTGTCAGCACAGAATGAACAGTGGCATCTGCTCCCACAGCAGAAGAACCAGCAGGGAAAGCTAGTGCTGGGCCTCTTCAGCACACAGGCTGCTTTGCAACGGTGTCACCATCATTGCAGTCTCTCCTCGGTTTCATACCTAAAACTCCATTTGAATCCAAATTCTCAGCTGGTCGCTTTCAGTTGCCCAGCAGCACAGTGAGTACAGCACGAACGTTTGGCTTCTGCTCCCACAGCAGAAGAGCCAGGATTGAAAGCTTGTGCTGGACCTGTTCAGCACACAATCACCTTTACATTGGTGCATCCATCGTTGCTTTCACTGCTCCCTTTCATACAGGAAAAGCATTTGAATGGAATCAGTTCAGAGCCTGCTCTCTGCTGGCAGCAACACAGTCAGCACAGAATGAACAGTGGCATCTGCTCCCACAGCAGAAGAACCAGCAGGGAAAGCTAGTGCTGGGCCTCTTCAGCACACAGGCTGCTTTGCAACGGTGTCACCATCATTGCAGTCTCTCCTCGGTTTCATACCTAAAACTCCATTTGAATCCAAATTCTCAGCTGGTCGCTTTCAGTTGCCCAGCAGCACAGTGAGTACAGCACGAACGTTTGGCTTCTGCTCCCACAGCAGAAGAGCCAGGATTGAAAGCTTGTGCTGGACCTGTTCAGCACACAATCACCTTTACATTGGTGCATCCATCGTTGCTTTCACTGCTCCCTTTCATACAGGAAAAGCATTTGAATGGAATCAGTTCAGAGCCTGCTCTCTGCTGCGCAGCAACACTGTCAGCACAGAATGAACAGTGGCATCTGCTCCCACAGCAGAAGAACCAGCAGGGAAAGCTAGTGCTGGGCCTCTTCAGCACACAGGCTGCTTTGCAACGGTGTCACCATCATTGCAGTCTCTCCTCGGTTTCATACCTAAAACTCCATTTGAATCCAAATTCTCAGCTGGTCGCTTTCAGTTGCCCAGCAGCACAGTGAGTACAGCACGAACGTTTGGCTTCTGCTCCCACAGCAGAAGAGCCAGGATTGAAAGCTTGTGCTGGACCTGTTCAGCACACAATCACCTTTACATTGGTGCATCCATCGTTGCTTTCACTGCTCCCTTTCATACAGGAAAAGCATTTGAATGGAATCAGTTCAGAGCCTGCTCTCTGCTGGCAGCAACACAGTCAGCACAGAAAGAACAGTGGCATCTGCTCCCACAGCAGAAGAACCAGCAGGGAAAGCTAGTGCTGGGCCTCTTCAGCACACAGGCTGCTTTGCAACGGTGTCACCATCATTGCAGTCTCTCCTCGGTTTCATACCTAAAACTCCATTTGAATCCAAATTCTCAGCTGGTCGCTTTCAGTTGCCCAGCAGCACAGTGAGTACAGCACGAACGTTTGGCTTCTGCTCCCACAGCAGAAGAGCCAGGATTGAAAGCTTGTGCTGGACCTGTTCAGCACACAATCACCTTTACATTGGTGCATCCATCGTTGCTTTCACTGCTCCCTTTCATACAGGAAAAGCATTTGAATGGAATCAGTTCAGAGCCTGCTCTCTGCTGCGCAGCAACACTGTCAGCACAGAATGAACAGTGGCATCTGCTCCCACAGCAGAAGAACCAGCAGGGAAAGCTAGTGCTGGGCCTCTTCAGCACACAGGCTGCTTTGCAACGGTGTCACCATCATTGCAGTCTCTCCTCGGTTTCATACCTAAAACTCCATTTGAATCCAAATTCTCAGCTGGTCGCTTTCAGTTGCCCAGCAGCACAGTGAGTACAGCACGAACGTTTGGCTTCTGCTCCCACAGCAGAAGAGCCAGGATTGAAAGCTTGTGCTGGACCTGTTCAGCACACAATCACCTTTACATTGGTGCATCCATCGTTGCTTTCAATTGTCAGCACAGAATGAACAGTGGCATCTGCTCCCACAGCAGAAGAACCAGCAGGGAAAGCTAGTGCTGGGCCTCTTCAGCACACAGGCTGCTTTGCAACGGTGTCACCATCATTGCAGTCTCTCCTCGGTTTCATACCTAAAACTCCATTTGAATCCAAATTCTCAGCTGGTCGCTTTCAGTTGCCCAGCAGCACAGTGAGTACAGCACGAACGTTTGGCTTCTCCTCCCACAACAGAAGTGTCAGGATTGAAAGCTGGTGCTGGACCTGTTCAGCACACAATCACCTTTACATTGGTGCATCCATCGTTGCTTTCACTGCTCCCTTTCATACAGGAAAAGCATTTGAATGGAATCAGTTCAGAGCCTGCTCTCTGCTGGCAGCAACACAGTCAGCACAGAATGAACAGTGGCATCTGCTCCCACAGCAGAAGAACCAGCAGGGAAAGCTAGTGCTGGGCCTCTTCAGCACACAGGCTGCTTTGCAACGGTGTCACCATCATTGCAGTCTCTCCTCGGTTTCATACCTAAAACTCCATTTGAATCCAAATTCTCAGCTGGTCGCTTTCAGTTGCCCAGCAGCACAGTGAGTACAGCACGAACGTTTGGCTTCTCCTCCCACAACAGAAGTGTCAGGATTGAAAGCTGGTGCTGGACCTGTTCAGCACACAATCACCTTTACATTGGTGCATCCATCGTTGCTTTCACTGCTCCCTTTCATACAGGAAAAGCATTTGAATGGAATCAGTTCAGAGCCTGCTCTCTGCTGGCAGCAACACAGTCAGCACAGAAAGAACAGTGGCATCTGCTCCCACAGCAGAAGAACCAGCAGGGAAAGCTAGTGCTGGGCCTCTTCAGCACACAGGCTGCTTTGCAACGGTGTCACCATCATTGCAGTCTCTCCTCGGTTTCATACCTAAAACTCCATTTGAATCCAAATTCTCAGCTGGTCGCTTTCAGTTGCCCAGCAGCACAGTGAGTACAGCACGAACGTTTGGCTTCTGCTCCCACAGCAGAAGAGCCAGGATTGAAAGCTTGTGCTGGACCTGTTCAGCACACAATCACCTTTACATTGGTGCATCCATCGTTGCTTTCACTGCTCCCTTTCATACAGGAAAAGCATTTGAATGGAATCAGTTCAGAGCCTGCTCTCTGCTGCGCAGCAACACTGTCAGCACAGAATGAACAGTGGCATCTGCTCCCACAGCAGAAGAACCAGCAGGGAAAGCTAGTGCTGGGCCTCTTCAGCACACAGGCTGCTTTGCAACGGTGTCACCATCATTGCAGTCTCTCCTCGGTTTCATACCTAAAACTCCATTTGAATCCAAATTCTCAGCTGGTCGCTTTCAGTTGCCCAGCAGCACAGTGAGTACAGCACGAACGTTTGGCTTCTGCTCCCACAGCAGAAGAGCCAGGATTGAAAGCTTGTGCTGGACCTGTTCAGCACACAATCACCTTTACATTGGTGCATCCATCGTTGCTTTCACTGCTCCCTTTCATACAGGAAAAGCATTTGAATGGAATCAGTTCAGAGCCTGCTCTCTGCTGCGCAGCAACACTGTCAGCACAGAATGAACAGTGGCATCTGCTCCCACAGCAGAAGAACCAGCAGGGAAAGCTAGTGCTGGGCCTCTTCAGCACACAGGCTGCTTTGCAACGGTGTCACCATCATTGCAGTCTCTCCTCGGTTTCATACCTAAAACTCCATTTGAATCCAAATTCTCAGCTGGTCGCTTTCAGTTGCCCAGCAGCACAGTGAGTACAGCACGAACGTTTGGCTTCTCCTCCCACAACAGAAGTGTCAGGATTGAAAGCTGGTGCTGGACCTGTTCAGCACACAATCACCTTTACATTGGTGCATCCATCGTTGCTTTCACTGCTCCCTTTCATACAGGAAAAGCATTTGAATGGAATCAGTTCAGAGCCTGCTCTCTGCTGGCAGCAACACAGTCAGCACAGAAAGAACAGTGGCATCTGCTCCCACAGCAGAAGAACCAGCAGGGAAAGCTAGTGCTGGGCCTCTTCAGCACACAGGCTGCTTTGCAACGGTGTCACCATCATTGCAGTCTCTCCTCGGTTTCATACCTAAAACTCCATTTGAATCCAAATTCTCAGCTGGTCGCTTTCAGTTGCCCAGCAGCACAGTGAGTACAGCACGAACGTTTGGCTTCTGCTCCCACAGCAGAAGAGCCAGGATTGAAAGCTTGTGCTGGACCTGTTCAGCACACAATCACCTTTACATTGGTGCATCCATCGTTGCTTTCACTGCTCCCTTTCATACAGGAAAAGCATTTGAATGGAATCAGTTCAGAGCCTGCTCTCTGCTGCGCAGCAACACAGTCAGCACAGAATGAACAGTGGCATCTGCTCCCACAGCAGAAGAACCAGCAGGGAAAGCTAGTGCTGGGCCTCTTCAGCACACAGGCTGCTTTGCAACGGTGTCACCATCATTGCAGTCTCTCCTCGGTTTCATACCTAAAACTCCATTTGAATCCAAATTCTCAGCTGGTCGCTTTCAGTTGCCCAGCAGCACAGTGAGTACAGCACGAACGTTTGGCTTCTGCTCCCACAGCAGAAGAGCCAGGATTGAAAGCTTGTGCTGGACCTGTTCAGCACACAATCACCTTTACATTGGTGCATCCATCGTTGCTTTCACTGCTCCCTTTCATACAGGAAAAGCATTTGAATGGAATCAGTTCAGAGCCTGCTCTCTGCTGCGCAGCAACACTGTCAGCACAGAATGAACAGTGGCATCTGCTCCCACAGCAGAAGAACCAGCAGGGAAAGCTAGTGCTGGGCCTCTTCAGCACACAGGCTGCTTTGCAACGGTGTCACCATCATTGCAGTCTCTCCTCGGTTTCATACCTAAAACTCCATTTGAATCCAAATTCTCAGCTGGTCGCTTTCAGTTGCCCAGCAGCACAGTGAGTACAGCACGAACGTTTGGCTTCTGCTCCCACAACAGA
>NW_026915439.1:0-2969 GCF_034315485.1 Pezoporus occidentalis
TCAATGATGACTCCTCTATGACTCCTCTATGACTCCTCTATGACTCCTCTATGACTCCTCTATGACTCCTCTATGACTCCTCTATGACTCCTCTATGACTCCTCTATGACTCCTCTATGACTCCTCTATGACTCCTCTATGACTCCTCTATGACTCCTCTATGACTCCTCTATGACTCCTCTATGACTCCTCTATGACTCCTCTATGACTCCTCTATGACTCCTCTATGACTCCTCTATGACTCCTCTATGACTCCTCTATGACTCCTCTATGACTCCTCTATGACTCCTCTATGACTCCTCTATGACTCCTCTATGACTCCTCTATGACTCCTCTATGACTCCTCTATGACTCCTCTCTATGACTCCTCTATGACTCCTCTATGACTCCTCTATGACTCCTCTATGACTCCTCTATGACTCCTCTATGACTATGACTCCTCTATGACTCCTCTATGACTCCTCTATGACTCCTCTATGACTCCTCTATGACTCCTCTATGACTCCTCTATGACTCCTCTATGACTCCTCTATGACTCCTCTATGACTCCTCTATGACTCCTCTATGACTCCTCTATGACTCCTCTATGACTCCTCTATGACTCCTCTATGACTCCTCTATGACTCCTCTATGACTCCTCTATGACTCCTCTATGACTCCTCTATGACTCCTCTATGACTCCTCTATGACTCCTCTATGACTGACTCCTCTATGACTCCTCTATGACTCCTCTATGACTCCTCTATGACTCCTCTATGACTCCTCTATGACTCCTCTATGACAGTATGACTCCTCTATGACTCCTCTATGACTCCTCTATGACTCCTCTATGACTCCTCTATGATCCTCTATGACTCCTCTATGACTCCTCTATGACTCCTCTATGACTCCTCTATGACTCCTCTATGACTCCTCTATGACTCCTCTATGACTCCTCTATGACTCCTCTATGACTCCTCTATGACTCCTCTATGACTCCTCTATGACTCCTCTATGACTCCTCTATGACTCCTCTATGACTCCTCTATGACTCCTCTATGACTCCTCTATGACTCCTCTATGACTCCTCTATGACTCCTCTATGACTCCTCTATGACTCCTCTATGACTCCTCTATGACTCCTCTATGACTCCTCTATGACTCCTCTATGACTCCTCTATGACTCCTCTATGACTCCTCTATGACTCCTCTATGACTCCTCTATGACTCCTCTATGACTCCTCTATGACTCCTCTATGACTCCTCTGACTCCTCTATGACTCCTCTATGACTCCTCTATGACTCCTCTATGACTCCTCTATGACTCCTCTATGACTCCTCTATGACTCCTCTATGACTCCTCTATGACTCCTCTATGACTCCTCTATGACTCCTCTATGACTCCTCTATGACTCCTCTATGACTGACTCTATGACTCTATGACTCCTCTATGACTCCTCTATGACTATGACTCCTCTATGACTCCTCTATGACTCCTCTATGACTCCTCTATGACTCCTCTATGACTATGACTCTATGACTCCTCTATGACTCCTCTATGACTCCTCTATGACTCCTCTATGACTCCTCTATGACTCCTCTATGACTCCTCTATGACTCCTCTATGACTCCTCTATGACTCCTCTATGACTCCTCTATGACTCCTCTATGACTCCTCTATGACTCCTCTATGACTCCTCTATGACTCCTCTATGACTCCTCTATGACTCCTCTATGACTCTATGACTCCTCTATGACTCCTCTATGACTCCTCTATGACTCCTCTATGACTCCTCTATGACTCCTCTATGACTCCTCTATGACTCCTCTATGACTCCTCTATGACTCCTCTATGACTCCTCTATGACTCCTCTATGACTCCTCTATGACTCCTCTATGACTCCTCTATGACTCCTCTATGACTCCTCTATGACTCCTCTATGACTCCTCTATGACTCCTCTATGACTCCTCTATGACTCCTCTATGACTCCTCTATGACTCCTCTATGACTCCTCTATGACTCCTCTATGACTCCTCTATGACTCCTCTATGACTCCTCTATGACTCTATGACTCCTCTATGACTCCTCTATGACTCCTCTATGACTCCTCTATGACTCCTCTATGACTCCTCTATGACTCCTCTATGACTCCTCTATGACTCCTCTATGACTCCTCTATGACTCCTCTATGACTCCTCTATGACTCCTCTATGACTCCTCTATGACTCCTCTATGACTCCTCTATGACTCCTCTATGACTCCTCTATGACTCCTCTATGACTCCTCTATGACTCCTCTATGACTCCTCTATGACTCCTCTATGACTCCTCTATGACTCCTCTATGACTCCTCTATGACTCCTCTATGACTCCTCTATGACTCCTCTATGACTCCTCTATGACTCCTCTATGACTCCTCTATGACTCCTCTATGACTCCTCTATGACTCCTCTATGACTCCTCTATGACTCCTCTATGACTCCTCTATGACTCCTCTATGACTCCTCTATGACTCCTCTCTATGACTCCTCTATGACTCCTCTATGACTCCTCTATGACTCCTCTATGACTCCTCTATGACTCCTCTATGACTCCTCTATGACTCCTCTATGACTCCTCTATGACTCCTCTATGACTCCTCTATGACTCCTCTATGACTCTCTATGACTATGACTCCTCTATGACTCCTCTATGACTCCTCTATGACAGTATGACTCCTCTATGACTCCTCTATGACTCCTCTATGACTCCTCTATGACTCTTCTATGACTCCTCTATGACTCCTCTATGACTCCTCTATGACTCCTCTATGACTCCTCTATGACTCCTCTATGACTCCTCTATGACTCCTCTATGACTCCTCTATGACTCCTCTATGACTCCTCTATGACTCCTCTATGACTCCTCTATGACTCCTCTATGACTCCTCTATGACTCCTCTATGACTCCTCTATGACTCCTCTATGACAGTATGACTCCTATATGACTC